>NC_135758.1:43790572-43846438 GCF_052425735.1 Oculina patagonica | reverse complement strand
CCGGAATGCCGGAAATCCGGATAAGAAAGCCCGGAATCTTAAAACCCGGAATGACTTTTTTGTGTATGCCTTTTTTCAATAAAATACGTGGAAATATGTTATTACTTATTTATTTTTTTTGGGGGGGGGGGGGGGATTGTGAAGTTTGTTATGAGTTTCCAATTACATTGCGAGTTAGCGAATCAAATTGTCAATTTCGATACAAAGTTCCAAACTTCGGCCCGACTGAACTTCGCAATTTAGCTAGTAGAGGAGAAACAAAACATGTTGTTTCAAAGTAATGGCGATATCTGAACTCAATGATTTTAAAGGAAACAAGTTACGAGGGGAATATTCCAGTGATTCTTGTGGCTCAAGTTGCACAATATTTGTTTGACGAACAAGCAGGACGGCAATAACAACCTTCTAATCAATGTTCTGACTGATGGTGAGTAGAAGCACTACATTCATATACCGTCTATTGCACTTAAAATGAACTTTCGAAAATGGGTATCAAACGCTGTCGATATATATTCGTCACTTGATGATGGAAGCGATAATTCAGTTGAAGTGTCAGACAACGTTTCGCACCAGCGATCACGCAAGTAATTTGAGGATAAATGAATTTTATGCAGTCAGAAATTTGGTCAAATTTTCCTTTTTGTAAAAAAATATATATTTTTTACGCTTTGTGCGAGGTATAATCTTAATTTTCAAGTCTTTCGTTTTTGTAAGCCGGATGAACCCTCTCGCCCGCGCCCCTTCGTTGGGGGGATGGGTCGAGAGGACGGCTGAATTTCAGACTACGACTATAATGGGAGCATGCACCATCATGAACTTAGGCAACTATTTTTAGCCATGCAATATCCCGGGAGGGGGGGGGGGGTACTCAACATAATTTCGGGTAGGGAGGTGCGGCCCGGCCTCCTAAACCACAACCCTGTTTAAGACACGAACCTCTGATTTTCCTACCCTGTTTAAGACAGAATGCCAATTTTTGATACCCAGTATAAGACATAAACAAGTACCTCACTTGCTTGTTGTGATCGTGAATTAAGCTAAGTATCAATGCCGAAATCAACGTAAGTCAGTAATACGGAAGAATTTGTGAAAATTCGGCTTGTTACACCTCTGCAGGCATATAAGCCTATCTTGTTTGACTTTGTTCCATGCAAAGATACCCTGTTTTAGACAAAAATGGGTGAAATATATACCCCGTTCAAGACAAAAAAGCCTGAAAACCATACCCTATCGGGCCGCACGTCCCCGTTAAGCCCTAATAAGGGAGTGCCCCCCCCCCCCCCGGGTGCAATATCAGCTTCATGCAGTTTCAAAAATTATTTCCGTTTTGTAGCAAGTTCCCCGAGCTTTATATAAACAGATTTGAAGCAAACGGATATCAGTAACAATTAACCCTCTTTATCTTTATATCACCTTCAATGCTGCACACAGTAGCCAAAATAACTTTGCCTCCAAAAAGCGAACAAAGGGTAAAAGAAATAATTATGTTAAGCTAATAATTCAGTAATTTTCTGGCCAAACAAAACCAGATCTAGCAAACACAGCCAAAAACGTAAACCACGCATTTCTTCCAAAAATATACATAATGCAATGCCGATAAAATGCTCTTAAAGAACCAAAAACAATAACCCGACGACCATTGCTTTGAGTATTCTTACTTCACTAAACAGTTCAAGTTGTTTTAATAATCGGATCGCCGGTCCAAAATCAAAGCGAAAGCTGGCAACAAAGGTCAATAAACATAGGAACGCGCAAACTACATTCTATTATAAACACATGTCATACCTGAACTCGTCTCTCATCACCGTCTGCCTTCAGTGCACAGCCTAATTCAACCTCCTCTCACAAGAAATTATTCCTGTCATCCTTACAAAATTCCTTTTCGGTTCATTTGGATTCCAAACGCACATTCAGGCTGCGACTCGCCATTCTCGTCCCCAGAGTCCACGATCCCTCTAGTCTCCACCGGTCAAATATGTCCGCTATTATTCAAAATGGCGTTTTTGGCACAACTTTTTTAATCTTTTCGTCCCGAAAACTTCGCATTTACCTGCTTCCTCCCCTGTCATCCAACTCATTCCTAGCGTTCCTCCTAAATCTACACAACATCGCATGACGTCTCTCCTTTTCCTTCAAAATATACGCCAACAACAAAACCTCATTAACGAAACAGCAGGGAGAATGAGGTATAAATTGTATAATGAGCTACCGAATCTATGAACTGGACTAACCGCCCAGTTAATAACAACACGATAAAATGCAGAGAAAATAGAAACTAGGAAACCCAAGAATATTATGTTAAAGTAACACAAAAACATTTGATTTCAGAACCAAATACAAGAAATGACTGTAAGTGAAAAACTGATCCTAAAAATTGGGAAGTAAAACGGGACGCATATGTTACATTAATTTATGCATTTAATTTTTAATTAACTTATTCGTTAATTATTCATATATTTATTTATTGAAAAGGGGCTTCCTTTCTGCCAGGTAACAACATAACAATATTTGCGTTCAGGATGCATTCGGCTTGACGCTTGGCATACATTGAAACATGGAAACACCAACAAACGTCTCATGGAAGGCGGAGAAAGAAGGTATGAACAGAAGAGAAAATTCCTGGCACCAAGCAACCTAATCAAAGTGGACCAGCCCAAGAAATTGACTACGACGCTTGATGGTGAAAGTCTATCAGATTCTTTGTCTTCAATTAAAAGGGGCAGCGCTTGTGAGTTTGATATTCCACCTATCACTCAGAAGGAAACAGCAGAGCTACTTCTATCTATCCCTGCGCATAAGGCAACTGGTGATGATGGTATTAGTGCCAAGTTGCTTAAAATTGCTGCACCTGCCCTTGTTCCCCTAACTTGCCAAGTTGCTAAACCATTGCTTGCGTACGAAAACTTTTCCAAACGCCTGGAAAGTTGCAAGAGTCACCCCGGTTTTTAAAGGAAATGGGAACAGGAACGATAAAAACAATTACAGGCCGATATCTGTGTTACCGGTACTATCAAAACTTTTGGAGAAACACGTCTGTGATCACCTATGTAAATTCCTGAATGAAAATGGTTTACTTCACAGCTTCCAGTCTGGCTTCAGGAAAAGATTCTCAACCGAAACGGCTCTGATACGGCTCGTGGATCAGATCTTATTTGATCTTGACAGTGACAAGGTAACCGGGATCGTCTTTGTGGACTACAAAAAAGCGTTTGATCTCATTGACCACCAATTGTTGTTAACAAAGCTCGGGGCGATCGGTGTAGGGGAGGATTATCTGCCTCTATTTACTGACTACATGAATGGCCGTAAGCAATACGTAAACATTGATGGATGTCATTCTAGTATAAGGGACATTACTTTGGGTGTACCTCAGGGTAGCATCCTAGGTCCTGTACTGTTTCTTATATTTATTAATGACCTACCCTCAGCTCTACAGGACACTGTGGCAGATATATATGCTGACGATACTACAGTTAGTTATTCCACCGACTATAGGTTAGCACCTTGGGCCGTCAGTGACAGTCTCCAGTCGGATTTGAATAAACTACAAAAATGGTCAGATAACAACAAAATGATTCTTAACGAAAAAAAGACCAAGACAATGCTCGCCACGGGTAAATGGCTTGAGAAAAGAATGGGGCACCAGCAGTTGCAAGTTAAATTAAATGCCACTGAGCTCGATCAGGTGAACTCACAAAAACTGCTGGGAGTCACAATCGACTCCAAACTGTCCTTCGATGAACATATCGATGACCTCTGTAGAAAGGTTTCCCAGCGTATTGCTGTACTGAAAAGAATTAAGAAATTTCTCCCTTTTCAACAAAGGATAGCATATTACAACGCGATGATCAAGCAAGACATGCTCTACGCCTCCGTGGTGTGGTCGTCGTGTTCTCTGGGGAATTTGCAGAGGATTCTTCGCCTCCAGAAACGCGCTGCGCGCGTTATCCTTGACGCCGACACACGAGCGAACAGCGTTGAACTTTTCAAGATTTTAAATTGGCTTCCGGTTCATCTCGAGGTTAAAATAAACATCTTAACACAAGTGTACAAACGTATTAATGGCCAAAGCCCATCCTATATGAACGAACTTTTAGTGCCAAACTCTGAAATAAATGAAAGAAATAGTCGATATGGCTCTGTCAACTTGGCCTGCCCCCGTTTCAAACGAAAAACCGAAGGAGGGCGATCATTTAGCGTGAGAGCAACTAGACTTTGGAACACTCTTCCCAATTTCTTAAAGAAAAGTGAGAGTCTACATTGTTTTAAAAATGGCCTAATTGATTTTTACGCATCTAGCCTTAAGGACATTCATCATTTTACAGTTTTTTAATTCTTAATCCCTATTTTTAGAAATTTCTGTATTTTAATTCAAATTTTAAATTGTATATATTATGTAGTTGTAATTTGTAATTCTGAGTATATATTATGTAGTTGTAATTTGTAATCCGAGGGCCGCTTGTTTGTCAGTAGTTTTTACTGTTTGCCGTTACCCTCTTTTAATAAAGTTGATTGATTGATTGATTGATTGATCTTTCTAATCAAACATGTAAATTTTACTACACCGGTCTGAGTTTGGAGCTTGCCGAGTTGGCTCAGCCCTCGCGGACTGCTAGGTTTGGCTACATTTAAAAAATTCTCGTCATGACCAGGATGACTGAATTAAAACGATATAGATCATGCTAACGTTTAAGCATAAGTCAATCGAGACACTTCACACAAACAGCTGCATGTTCTCTTTCCTGTCCCCGTTTTTTCTATCTTCAGTGTTGTTTGATGCAAATTTGCTTATGTAAACTTGCAAACTAACTTACTTTAACAGGAAAATGGGAGAGATTGTATCAATTTTAAAATGATTGCATTTCTGTTTTTATTTTTTAACTCAGTTCGTATTTGCTATAAATGCTTTCAATTCTGCATCTGCACTCGCTCCTAAGAACTTAAAATTGGCTTAAGACGTCTTCTTAAAACATTCCTCCACACTGCTTGTAAGTGATGATGCGATCGATATAGTACAGAGCTAACCATGTTGAATTGGATAAGATGACTGGCATATTTTCTCATTTTTCTTTTACTAGAAAATGCTACAAGTGCTGCACTATCTACTTCAGAGTCGACAATATTCGGGAGTCTGGCTGCAGTCTATTTCATTATCATATTTGCTTCTATATTTGGTAACTCGGTAATCATCCACATCATCCGTACAAGGCACTTTTTGAAAACGGCAACAAACAAACTCATTCTAAATCAAGCATGCGCAGACTTGATCATTACATTTACTGCAATGTGGAGCATGCTCAATGATGAACTCTTTAACAGAAAGTGGTTTGGAGGAAGCTGGGGTCTATTAACCTGCAGGATGGTAATATGGGCAACTTTTCCAGCGCCATATTGTTCCATTTGGAGCCTTACTGCCATAGCCGTTGATCGCTATTTTGCTGTGGCTCGTCCCTTGCACCTGTCCCCAATATCGCGCCATATTAAGTTGGTTATTTCTGTGCTTTGGTTGTGGTCGTTCGCTTCAGCTGCGGGAATGGTTTCCATGGCAAAACTGAGGCTCGTTAACAATGATGAATACTATTGTGTTGTCGATTTCTTACACGTCGAGCTAACCGCACTCAACATAACAAGCATGTGTATTCAATTGTTCTTCAATTTTGTCGTCCCACTTGTGGTCATGACTGCCTTGTATTCAATCGTGTGTTGGCGGTTATTGTCACGTGAAGTCCCTGGTGAAGGAGGCAGTCAGGATCAAAGACACGAAGAAGCCATGAAGACAGCCAAGAAAGTTACCCGGATGATGATCATTGTTGTTGTTTTGTTTGTGTTATGTTGGTTTCCTTTTTATGTGTTTGTTGGTTTAGATAGTTTACATAAGATTGTCATGCCTTATGCTGCAGTCAAGTTTGTAGTTTGGTTGGCAAACGCGTATAGTGCCATCAATCCTTACATTTACTTGTCTTTTAACGGTAAATTTAGAAAAGAGTTTGTGATCATCACGAGAAACTTATTTAGAAAATGTAATTGTTGTTAAATGAAGAAACTACGAGCTGGCCTATGTGTTACACAGGCATAATGGGCAGTATTTAAAGTAAGTAAGTAAGAAGAAACTGCGACGGCCTCCACGGGAGAAAATGTACATATCATGCTTTTTCTATGTTGTTGATGTTTTCGTTGTTGTGTGACCATGTCTATAGTGTAAAAGGTAAAATGTTTTGTTCTCAATTAGGACTTTAAAAATGGCCCGCACATTACTAACTGTAAATACAGATACAGATATTGTGTATCGTTTTACTCTACAAGTGGATCAAACCCCACCAGATGCTCAATTTCCTTTCGGATATGCAGGGGAGATGCTTAAAGTAACGGCGAAAAATACTTCTTCTTGCAATGGTTTAAGGTTAGTTGTACCAGCAAGCTGGTAAATAAGAGAAGGATATTCACGGTGCCGATCAAGAAAAAAATGAAGACCAAAAATGTACATAGCATGCTTTTACTATGTTGCTCATGTTTTCGTTGTTGTGTGACTATGTGTATAGTATGAAAGGTAAAACGTATTGTTCTCGATTAGGACTTCAAAAATGGCCTGCACATTACTAACTGTAAATACAGATATTGTGTATCATTTCACCTTACAAGTAGATCAAACCTCACCGGATGCTTAATTTTCTTTAGGAAGGCCTTTTCACTGGGTGTTGATGGATTACTTTAGTGTAGCTTTTAAATGTAACTCTGAGTGACGAAAGTGGCCGCCAACTTAAATGAAAACGTACTGAAAGCAGGAGATTGGATTGTTTACAAAAACAAGAGCACTTATGAGAAGGACGCCAGCCTTGTATAAAATTACAATCCTTATAAGAGAATACATTTCACTTATGATAAACAACGTATATTTTATTTGACCACAAAATTAATTTTCCTGGAAGCTACGTAATTAAATTTTTGTATACCTTTGAAAAATCCAAGGGAAACTAAAACTATTTCATGGTGTGTATAATAATAATTGTTTTTGAGACCCTTAAAACACTCAGAATTAATTACTGTCTAGTTTCTAATTTCTTGAAGAATAAAATGCAAACTATTCTTCGTTTTGTTTTGAACCTTCGGGCGTACAAGCACATTCATACCCCCATCATCATAAAACGGGAGGTGGATGAAACCCTTCCCCGGTGTTTTCGTTCTATTAAGACGCAGCGAAATTATTTTGCATTAAGAAACTTAGCTTACTCTACAATATGGAAATAATTTTAATTGGCTATGACGTCATATGACGTCATTAGTGCCGCCATCTTGGATCCGCCATTATTTTGGATTTCTTCATTCTTTAAGAAAGTGCATGCTTGTAGTTATGACGTTGCCATGGCAACGTCAAATATCATGGACACCTGGTTGACATATCGAAATTTCTGCAAGGGATGGATGAACAGCTACTGAAAGTTTCAGCATTGTAGAGTAAATCCTTTTTTTCAAAATTTCGAAAAACCTTACAAAACAAATTGATTAAAGAAAATGTACGATTTGGCATTTTTATCTTTATGTTTTGACATTTGGTGGATTGGAACGTTTTTTACCTATTGTCAAACAGTGGATGCTATTTGAGTCTTTGGGGGCTTTTCTATTCTGGTCAGTAATAAAATCATCCTCGGAGACCCAGGGGCAGTTAGTGGGGGCGGGGAAAAGTCTATACGGGCGAAAAAAAAACAATCGGCGAAGAAAAGTCAAGAACGAAAATAATAGCCCCTGGAGACATACTCTTACCGGACCAGTTCCAAAAGGACGCCGTCGTTCTGGCTTCTGATTGGTGCCACAAAACTTTTGTTTTTTTGTGCCCAATCAGAGAGCAGCAAGACCAGGAGTCGTTTCGTGTGTTCTTACACGGATAGATACACGAAGCCCAGTTGGTCGCCATGTTTTCTGTTCGTCGAAGCTACAGTTGGAAGAGAAACGCTGCAGTCACAGATGTAGAGGAAATCGTTCGGCATATCTGCAAGAAACTTACGCGAAATACGCTGGATCTTCGTAGGTATCGTACACACACCGATTACGTAACTGATGTCGATATAACTTGGACGTGTTTCGAAATTCGCTTTCTTTGGCTGGACGAACAGTTTCTTTCTCCTGCTTTCTCGCATCACTTGCTGTTACTGAAACTGTGCCAATGCTGAGTAATTTTCTTTATCGCACGGGCCAGGCAGGTATGTCGAGCAACGGACGGCTTCGTGTACAAGTGCAGCAATGCTATTGAGCGCCATGTGAGTACTTGTTTCGGCGATGAGTAATATTAATTTGGAAGAAAATTGCCATGACGGTCGAGTCTATTCTTTTGTTTTTGTTAATAAAAAGAGAAAAAGAAACCTTGTGGTTAAGTTTCTGAAATTATTTAAATTTGCCCAAATCTTATTTCACCCCTTCAGTTTCCTCGGTATGTATATAGAGGTACATACATGTACTATCTTAGAGCGTATGGTGCATATTTACATATTGGAGTTTTGCCTGTAAGAGCCTAGAAGATTGACAACCCACAGCCTGAAATTTGCCATTTAGACACTCATTTTTACAAGAACCAATTCCATCTAAAATTTGGAAAATATTTACCAATAGTCACCTAAACTTTGGGAATACCTCCTATTACATATATTTGGCTACTAACCTGTGTTCTCATGTAGAAAAAGTGAAATTGTACAAATAACTACTTTACTTCCTTACCTCAAATGCTGCATTCAAAGTGTAAATATGGCAGCCCTGTTTTATACTTTACAAAAATGCTTTGTTGCATGCCCCTGTAACTTGTATACCTTATCTTTCAAATATGAATATTGTCAATTAAATTCAATTATGAATATTGAATGAATTACCAGTAAATTTGTATGGCCTGATAGACAAGGATTTGAATCCAAAGGACTGTGTCAAGCACAGATCAGTCACTCTTGCTTAAAATTGGACAAGGAATGTAGGAAAATTGTAAGGAAAAAGTCTTTATTAAAATGCATTTCCCTGTAAGATCTCAAAAAAATTAAATTGTCTAAGCTGATGAAAGAATGGGAATGCAATGCCATCACATTGCATTCTAAGAGGTAAATGTAGACTCTAGTACTGTTACTTGTTCCACCTAGTACTATGTTCATCTGTTTGGCTTTGAGGTTGTGTGTTATTGTTTTGAAGTGACAATACTGTTTCAAAACAAAAAATGGCTGCAAAGCCAAATGGGTAGCCTTTTAAGGCAAGAAATTACACAAATGCCTGCTGTTCTTTCTCCTTTTCTTGTTTGAACAAAAAAAGGTTTGTTTTAAGATCTTTGTTTTTAGTTTACATATTTCATGATTGCAGTTGCTAAAAACATCACATCAATCCTGGCAGTAAACAGGATATTTGTCATAGGGAACTACAGTGTGGGGTTAACTTCCACAAGCCTTGTAGGTCAAAAGCAAAGCATCTGGAATTTACTTACTGGAATGTCATAGGTTCATTGCATGGTGAGAGATTTGAAATTATAAGTTTCCCTGTGTCACTGACTGAAAAATCATCATGATCATTGAACTGCCAGGCATGTTTCTATCACTGTGCAGCACAGCATGAGTTAAAAATACAACAGTGACAACTAATCCTAGTATGAACAACATACGTAAACACATCAGTGATCATTTTCAGTAACACCTGAACTCTGAAGTTCAAAACCCAAAGATTGCTTTTTTGCTGCCGTCAATCATAATAATGGCAATAACCCACAAACCTTAAAAAACAAAAACAAGCCAACAGATTTGACCTGGTTTAAATGTCTCCCGTGAGGTCCACTTATGATTGACAGTGGCAAAAACTGTAAACCTGTTTAGAGGTTGATTGAGCTGAGTTCATGTTACTGAAAAGCACAATAGATATACAGATCTCAATCTGTATTATCAAAATGAAGACGTCATTGTTTTTCAAAGGCATTTTTGAAAACCACTTGTCAATCAATCAATTTACTTCATCCCATTTATCATCACACATAGACTGAGCTAGCCTGGGCAGAGGCACACAGGCTATAAATTGTTTTTAGTTATACAGTTAAAAAAACTACATCTCAAAAAACAGTCAGGTCCATTGATGAGGAGTCTATTAAAACGGCAGACATTGGCATATACAGTGGTTTGGAAGAATTCTGTGACTCAACATAATTAATTATAATAATATTATTGATTTTTATTGTGCAATTTTCATAAATGATAATCATTTGCACTTTACAAAATTAAAATGACATTTCACAAATAAAAATCAGTGAAAACATCAGATTAGAATTAAAAACTTACATTTAATAAAAAAAAGTTAAGCTAATAAATAAGTGCATTTACATTTGCACGTTTATGTCAGGGAAAAAGAAAACGATTTTAATACATCAATAAATTCACTGTTCTCAAAGAAAGCTGAAGAAAGTTGTGTTCCTCTCGTACACGAAGCCGTCCGTTGCTCGACATACCTGCCTGGCCCGTGCGATAAAGAAAATTACTCAGTATTGGCACAGTTTCAGTAACAGCAAGTGATGCGAGAAAGCAGGAGAAAGAAACTGTTCGTCCAGCCAAAGAAAGCGAATTTCGAAACACGTCCAAGTTATATCGACATCAGTTACGTAATCGGTGTGTGTACGATACCTACGAAGATCCAGCGTATTTCGCGTAAGTTTCTTGCAGATATGCCGAACGATTTCCTCTACATCTGTGACTGCAGCGTTTCTCTTCCAACTGTAGCTTCGACGAATAGAAAACATGGCGACCAACTGGGCTTCGTGTATCTATCCGTGTAAGAACACACGAAACGACTCCTGGTCTTGCTGCTCTCTGATTGGGCACAAAAAAACAAAAGTTTTGTGGCACCAATCAGAAGCCAGAACGACGGCGTCCTTTTGGAACTGGTCCGGTAAGAGTATGTCCCCAGGGGCTATTATTTTCGTTCTTGACTTTTCTTCGCCGATTGTTTTTTTTTTCGCCCGTATAGACTTTTCCCCGCCCCCACTAACTGCCCCTGGGTCTCCGAGGATGTAATAAAATATGGTTGAATCGAAAACATTAAAGGGGTCATCAATGCAACGAACATCTAATGCTTAGAACTTGGCGATTCAAAGACACATTCGTCAGAAGTTTGCCTGGCAACAGAGACGCACTTACGGTTCTTCTCTCTTCAATATTTTCACAATGCCCAGCTGCAGTTCCAATATAGTTAATAGAGAGGAATGGTCCAAGGAGCAAGCAAAGATGTAAAGATTTATGAAAGATCCACTACCGTGCACAATCTTTTGTGTTGCGCCCATACACTATGCAATAAATTACGTAACGAAAGGGTTTCTGTTGGTTAGTTACTCAGAGAGAAGTAAACCTTTATTGTGTTTTGTCACGGTCAAGAACAAAAAAAGCTAACAGAAACGTAAAGCATAGAACTTTGTCAAGCTTCATAACCATTTCCTCCATTAACTTTGCTTCCACTCTGAGACGCGCTTGCAGGGAATCTTGGTAGTTGTATATTTAACAAAGCAAGTCCAATACTAGTTGGCAACGTCGTCACAACTACCATGATTCCGTGCAGGCGCGTTTCATAGTGCGAATTGGGTTTTAAGTCTTGAAAACGTGATTCGCCGGTGGGGATTGGAACGTCGATCTCCCTCCATCGAGGCGTATATGATAAACACTACACCAAGGGAAACTGACAGTCGTCAGTAGGAAAGTAGCGAATCGCTGAAGATAAAAGACAATTCCCAAATCGGCTCCTGGTGAAAAGGATTGAAAACTTCATAAAGAAAAGATATCGATTAAGGTTTGTTGTTTGACTGACGTACTGACAAAAGAACTGTTGTTGTCATATCGAGGGACAACAATGTTAGAACTGTTTGATAGCCGTGTTGTTTTTAATTTGGCAAGAAAGGGTACCAGGTTTGACAAAATAATAGATCATGTCCTAGGGAAGGTTTATTAATGATTTGAGCGTTATGAAACTATTCATGTACGCATTCATTCTAGTTTGCCGTTTTTAGAATATGTACCAATAATGCATATTAATAGAAAACTAATAGAAAATAAATGTGCTCTAGTGCTTTGTTGGTAATATCCTTCACATGTTTGTACCTATATTGCTTTCATCGTTTTTAGACGGCTAAAAAATGATTTTGAATTAATTAAAAGGATGATCAATTTTCTTTGGTCCAATTACGCTAAGCCGTCATGTCCTACGGTTGTCAAACCCATTCGTAATAAAAAGCATTTTATTAGAGGTTGTCTGGTCACCTTAGCACTTTGCAATTGATTTAGTTTGAGTCGGAAATTGTATTTATTTACATCCATAACATTGAACGCCGCCGACATTTTGGCCAACGAAATTAACGACACTTAAAGGATTCCTGATGTTATTACATTATAAGTCGGCACATACACAAGAAAAATAATCGATTTTTCGATTCGAACCGCGAACAACAGTAAGACTTGTGATGTTTTCATGTCATGGCTGGGAATATACTGTCTCTCTAGGACGCTGAAATTCACTGGAAGGTAAGCAAAACTTATAAACATTGACTGAATTAATGATTTAGTTTTTTACATTCGTTCATTTAATTTCTACATTAAATCAACTCGTTCATAAATTTATTTTACCCTATGCAAGAGAAATTAGTAATCCGAGGATCTTTTCTCTAATAATAAAAAAAAGGTGCAGGTTTTAAGGTGATTTAATGTTGTTAGGACATTGGAAGAAAAAAAAAAATGGCCATCTAGAATATTCGACTTAACCTAGGACTTGAGCAAAAGGTATTAATATTCTTATCACGGAGATCAGAACTAACCTTGCAAATATTAAGAATTAATCGCCTCAGGCTGAGTGAACATTATTGAATATTTATCGAAACAAGGTGTTTGTTTAGACCATCTTATTGCCAAAACTAATTTGTTAAAACCTAAATTGATTCGCAGGTCGATGTATTAAATTACCGGGTGTACATGAATACAACGAGCACTTAAAGTTTGTTGTTTCCATGTTCTAGTTCATAATTTTGTAGTTCTTGATATTCACCTCTGGAAATTTCAATAAGATCCATTATTTGATAACAGAATTATTTGCTAAATCTGTGAATATATTGGCACTCATAAAATTTTAACTATTGGCTCTTAAAAGAAGATATTTGATGGACATAAAAGAAGATCAAGTGTGAAACTTAGGCATTTTCCCTTTTGTATTTAAAAAGTAACTCAGATACTACGTGCGCCCTGATTGGTCAAAAAACCTATGTACTTTTGTACCGGTAAACTCCCGCTTCCGTCCCGACCGCACTACGCTCATTAACGCATAAGGACGAAGAATTAACGTTAGTTTAATGTCTTCTTTTAGTCTATGTGATTGTGAAAATGGAGGATATAATTCTCATAGTGAAAATTTACTGAGGGTGGACCACAAAAATAAATTTTCCCGCCCACCGCAGTTGGAGCAAAAGAAATTGGAGAAAGAAAACAAAACGCAGAGAGAAACATATAAGAAGGAACACAATAAACAGGTCGGCTTTCACCGGACTGAAAAAATATTAAAAACATGGATATCGTTCCATTCAACATTTACTTGAAAATGTTATTTGAAAGAAATTAAAACTGCATAAAATTGGTGGCGATGAAAGCTTACGTACTTGAATTATTTTAATGGAAGAAACTTACGTACGAGTCCTCGTACGCGCTTGAATTATAATTTTAGTTTTAGTTTTTGCTTTCTGCCAAGTCTGTTATTTGGCTAATTAATTTATTTAAATAAATTCATAACAAATTTCTATAGCAGAGTTTGTGGAACTTACCCTTATTCTCAATACTTTCGTCAGTCTGTGAAGTTTGTTAACTTGCAAAGTTTTCGTTAGTCTTTTACTTTCGCGATGAATGACTCCGGTCACAATTTGCTAGATTTCCACGTCAAAGAACTTTCAAATCGCTGAATATATTTTGTACCGCGTCTGTCTGCCTCTTTCCTTTCCTTTCTTATGACATTTATAGCTTTTAGAGAACTTTTAAACCTTTTTGCCACGTCGATCGGTGAATTTTGGGTGGAGCTGAACCTGTGTTTTGTTCTTTCAGCCGCTTTGATTGGTTTACCGCGTCATCCGATGAACTTGTTGAGAATAAGACATTCGATCACGAAAAATAAAATAGTTTCCTATTTCTTCGACGAACGTTTTCCATATTAATTTCATAAAAGCAATTAACCGCACTTTCTATGACTTTACTGGCGTAATAAAGCCATTTGGGATGCTGCTCATGATTTACAAGCTTATCTCGTGTTCTCCCAACATCCCGCGTGGTTTTATTACACCAGTAAAGCCCTAGAAAGTGTTGTCTATTGCTTGAGGAAAAACCGGTGGTCCAGTAGGAAAACAAAGGTAATAACTTTTTTCACTTTTACCGGAACAACCGGGATTTTCTGCTTCATTGGTTGACATTCCAGGCTCTTTGCAGTTTTCTGTAAAAATATCAAAAGGTACAGCTCACGAAACGTCAAGAAAAGTTAAGTACCATTTACCGGAAATTCTATTCAAATGCTTAGTGCTAATGTTTTCCAACAACAGCATTGACAGTAAAGCCGAGAGCTAGAGCTCAATTTTATTGCCGACAACAGCAACGTTGAAGTTAACTTGAGACAGTTCGAATTTCTTAAATAAAAATACAGTAAATATCAGAAAAAATAGAAACTCGGTAACACACGGGTATTATGTTAAAGTGACACAAAAACATTTGATTTCAGAACCAAATACAAGAAATAATTGTAAGTGAAAAATGATTCTTAAAATTGCGATGTAAAACGGGACGCATATAAGCTTCATTAATTTATGCTTCATTAATTTATGTATTCACTTATTAATTTATTTGTTCATTAATTATTTGGGACCAATCATTATTAAGAAGTGGGAGGGTTGGTGCAAATGAGGGAGACCATGTTCAAATTCTCCTGATCCTCTCCTTTCCTGAAGTACATTTTTGCTCACCCTCCTCCTTCCCCCTGCCCCAATTTCAGTTAAAGCCCCCTAATTTCGGTGCATAAATTTATGTGCCCCCCGTTTTTTTTTTCATAAAAATCATCGATCCCCCAACTTTGCCCCAGTCCACCTCTTAATAATGACCGGTCCCTTATATATTCATTTATTGAAGAAATTATTCTTTTTTGCTAGGTAACATCATACTTTATTTGTGTTAAGAAAATATTCAGCTTGACGTTTGGTACAAATTGAAACATGGAAACACCAACAAACGTCTCATGGAAGGCCGAGAAAGAAGGTATGAACAAAAGAGAAAATTTTTAATAACTACAATTACCAAGCAACCAAATGAAAGTGGTAGATAAACATCTTCTGAATCAATAATGTAAATTTTACCAAAGCGGTATGGGTGTGGAGCTTGCCGAGTCGGCTGAGTCATCGCTGACAGACCCTGTTCATAAGTTTGGCTACATTTAAAAATTTTCGCCATGACCATGAGGAATCAATTAAACGATATAGATCATGCTTACGTTTAAACCTTAGCTAGTCAAGACACTTCACACACCCAGCATGTTCTCTTTCTCCGTCCCCCTTTCCCTCTTCAATGTTTTTATTGCAATTTTGTTCGCGAAAAGTTGCAAATCAACAAAAACGGTAGGGGGAGAGGCGGGGGGGGGGGGGGGGGTTTAATTGTTTCAACAAATCTTTTTCCATTACAGTTTAAAATACGTTTAACAATTTTAAGGCTTTTTGCTTAGTGACACAACATTTGAAGAGTGTTAATAGAACAGTCCCTGGCTGTGACAGTTGCATTCCTGTTTATTTACTTAGGTCGTATGTGCTACGGTAGCGTTAAATCCTGAACGTCAACTTGCGCTGAAGAACTTAATATTATTTTAAAACAACACCTTAAAACACTTCTCATGCGATCGAGTAAATTATACAGCCAACCGTATGTTGCACCCTACCACCTGCGTTGACAATGTTGAATTAGATAATGAAATGGCTGACCACATTTTATCTTTTTTTCTTTTATTAGAAAATGCTACAAGTGCTGCACTGTCTACTTCAGAGTCGGCAATATTGGCGAGTCTGGCGGCTGTCTATTTCATCGTTATGTTTGCTTCTATATTTGGTAACTCGGTCATCATCCACATCATCCGTACAAGGCACATTTTGAAAACGGCAACGAACAAACTCATTCTAAATCAAGCATGCGCAGACTTGATCATAACATTTACCGCTATGCGTGACATGCTGAGTGATGATCTATTTTACAGAAGGTGGTTTGGAGGAGACTGGGGTGCAATAACCTGCAATATGGTAATATGGGCAACCTTTCCAGCGCCATATTGTTCTATCTGGAGCCTTACTGTCATAGCCGTTGATCGCTACTTTGCTGTTGCTCGTCCCTTGCACTGGTCCCCAATATCGCGCCATATAAAGTTGGTCATTTCTGTGCTTTGGTTGTGGTCGTTTGCTTCAGCTTCGGGAATGGTTTCCATGGTAAAACTGAGGCTCGTCAACAAAGATGAATACTTTTGTGTTCTTGATTTCTCTCATGTCGAGCTAACCGCACTCAACGTAACAAGCATGTGCATTCAACTGCTGTTCAATTTTGTCGTCCCTCTTGTGGTTATGACTGTCTTGTATTCAATCGTATGCTAGCGGTTGTTGTCACGTGAAGTCCCTGGTGAAGGAGTCAGTCAGGATCAAAGACACGAAGAAGCCATGAAGACAGCCAAGAAAGTTACCCGGATGATGATCACTGTTGTTGTTTTGTTTTTCTTATGTTGGTTTCCGTTTTATGTGTTTGTTGGTTTAGATAGTTTACATAAGATCGTCATGCCTTATGCTGCAGTTAAGTTTGTCGTTTGGTTGGCAAACGCGTATAGTGCCATCAATCCTTACATTTACTTGTCTTTTAACGGTAAATTTAGAAAAGAGTTTTTGATCATCACGAGAAACTTATTTAGAAAATGCAATTGTTGTTAAATGTAGACATTGTAAGCGTAAAAGGTTTTAAAAGCGTGAAGTGGCTACAACGTTGAGCTCACATCAAAATGAGCAATTGCTTAGCGACGAGAGACCTTCAGGTAATGGGAGGGTAGGGCGTGTAAAGTTATACGTGTTTCACTTGCAAAAGCGAAATTCACACTTTTGTCAGCATTATGGTATGGACGCTGGAAACATAATATTCAGTTGCTGCAATGATTTAGGGTTAGCTATCACGCACGGTGTTTAATAAGAGATATACACAGCACCGATGAAGACGATGAAGAAACGAAAGTAGTGGTAGTAGTAGTAGTAGTCTCTGATACGAACGTAACATAATTGTATCATGAAACGTCAACAATTCCAGTAACAAGGTGTAAGATTGTAGTTTTGTCGAAAAATAAAACCGACCAAATATCCGTGATCCAAACTTCGTTTACGATCTATGATCCGAACTTCAATACAGGTAGAGACCGTAATTCAGGCCAAAATTCTTAGTTCATCCACGGTCCGCCGTATTTCACAGCCTATTCCGTCGATCGCGAACTTATTTTCCCAACCCTATTTCTGTTCGATTGGGGCGAAGTCTTCTCATAGTGGGCAGTTTGATGAAGGGTACTTAGAGTCAAACTTTGATGTGGTTACAGTTTACAACACACGGAAAGAACCAGCATTGCAATGTTCCTGGTTTACTCACACACACTTTTTTAAATTAAATTAAAAGGTTGTTATGATATACAAAATCCTGATGCACAATGGGGTAATGCAATAGATACTAAACTGTTTACATCGCATATACGTAAATTGTAAACAAAAGTCAAAATAAACGCAAATCGTAAATCTTTACCATCTTTTTACATCTCGTATTCAAATGAGATACTTTTTGTAAATGGGGTGAACAAATGGTGACGTTTCTTCTTCATAGAAAAATACCAGCTATTATTTATAAAAACGCCAGAAAACGTGTTATCAGATAGAAATCGATATCCTACACTGGATTGTCCAAAAGATTGAAACTGTAGGCGTTAAATACTGTCGTGATACTTGGTGACGCTTTCTCTTCATTCCAGTTACCTTTCAACGTGTTGAAACGAGCTATATTTTGTCAAACGAGATTTGAGCAGAATATTTTAAAAACCTTTAGGCCATTGAACGGCGAAAAATATAACCTACACAACCAAAGACCGACCAAGGGGCAAAACAGATAATTTAGTGCAATATGGCAACTTTTAGTGCAATGTCACTTACACTGTGAGTGGCCCCACGCCCCGCGTGGGGCCACGCTCACGTCACCATAGGTGTTATTCTGTGAGGCCCTGCAAAATAATGGTCGACGTGGTAGTTGTAGTCTAAGCAAATTGCATAGGTAAATTACTAATTAGACTTAAAAATTGCAAGAAATGTTACCCTCTTAATACTTTACAAGATATTTACCAGTTAGCAAATTGACAAGATGACATACTAGTTTGCCATATCTAGAAGTGCGCTCATGACGATTCGTCCCATGTAAAAATGCTACTCGTTGGCAATTTTGTAGAGTAATAAAACAAGTTCCCCGCTCAATAATGTTTTACGTTTTTACTATAAGTCGGTGTTTCTCTCAGTGTCCTCTCTCCACTTCTCTTTTTTCAAAACAGAAATAGACTAGAAATAATTTTCGTTTGTCAACGAAACAGGACAGAATAGAGGAAGATTCATCAATTCCAGATCCATCCACTCCAGATCCATCTACTCCTGATCCGACGTCCTCTGTTGAATCAAAAGCAAAATAAGAGTAACTGCTGAACCCGAGTAATTGGCACTTAAAGCTGAAGTAAGCGAGTTTGTGAGGTTATACTACTAATTAAGTAACCTGTTATGTCGAAAAAGTGAACACAACTCGGTCACCAACAATTGATTGTACCATTAATATTATTGTGTAAGATCAAATGACAGAGAGTAGTTGTATTGACCCATCAAAGTATAAGACCTGGGGAATGGTCGAAACTATTGCCAGGACACCATAACGCCTTTACCAATGCAGCTTTATTTGTATTTTCGTCCAAAACTAAACTTCTGAATGATTTATTCATAGAAAAAGTTAAATCAACAAAATAGAGACGCAAGCTTCTCTGTATCTAAAAGGTTAGCCCTTTCTGTCACAAACTATAGGTTTAAGCCATTCACTGCGCGCTGTTGTTGGCTGTCGTGGTTGTTGTTGTTGTTTTTTTTGTCCGAAACTGTTCTTTTGCCATAGTAACGGCCACTTCTCCAACAAATTAAAAATAAAGCATCATTCATGCAAGCCATTATTTTATTTAGTACGTGCATACGTAAACTACTATCATTCTAATTCTTTTCAATGGCAAATTTGCTGCATGCTCTAATTTAATTCGGATTTAAGTAATTGAACAGCTTAAAGGAATTGCGCACGGTATTTTAAGTTATTTTCTTCTTACTTTCAAATGAAAGGAAACCTCAAAATAAAATATTTCTAACACAGGAAAACAACCACGGAGTATTAAAAACCCTAAAATAGCTAACTCAAACGGGTCCTTTCCCGGAACTATTACGAAATCATGTTCAAGTAAGTCATGTTCGATTACGTGCCAGTAAGACGTTACAGACCAGTAATTTTGAAAGACACATTGTACTGCAAAGTGCTGGAAATTATTACCAGCCTCCTTAACGCTTCTAACAATGCAACATATATATTTGTATGTTTGTCCAAAACTGTACTATTTCCATAGTGACGGCCACTTCTCAAAAAAGATAAAATAAAGGCAAAAATCACGTAAGCCATGATTTTATTTAGTACGTAAATATATAAGTTACTATCATTCCAATTCTTTTCAATTGCAAATTTGCTGCTTTGGGTTTGAACAGCTTAAAGGAGCTAGGTCGTTCTATTAAAAGGTATTTTTCTGATTACAATCGAACTAAAGGAAAGTTCAAAAATTAATAATAGTTTTCTTACACAGAAAAACAACAAAGGAGTAATAAAAACCCAAAAATAACTACAAACGCTTGATAGAACCGGTCCTTTCCCTGGACCAGTTACGAAATCATGTTCAAGTAAGCCATGTTCGATTCCGTGTCTGCTCAGTGAGACGTTACAGAACAGACACACAAAAGCACGAACAAAAACAAAGACACACAAAAGCACGTTAAATCCCATTGTGCTGGAAAGAACTGGAATTACTACCAGCTACTTTAACGCCTCTAACAATGCAACATATTTGTATTTTTGTCCAAAACTGTACTATTGCCATAGTGACGGCACTTCTCAAAAAAGTTTTAAATAAAGACAATCACGTAGCCATTATTCTATTTAGCACGTACATACATAAAATACTATCATTCCATCATTATTTTCAATTACAAATTTGCTGCTTTGAGTTTAAACAGGCTTAAAGGAGCTATGTCGTTGTATTTAAAGTTATTGTTCTGATTACATTCGAACTGAAGGAAAGTTCAAAATAACAAAATACAACGGAGTCACGTACTTATTATATTCAATAATCATAAGTTTTATCTACCTCTTACGTTACATGAAAAATCGCAAGTAAAACACTTCAAAGAAGCACTCACCTTTACTACCTTTAGCACAAGTCACTGAACTTAAAAGAAGTCCAGCTATGATGTACCAAAATTGTTTACGTGTCACTAGGTGATCATTTCACACTGATAAAAGTTCCCTTGTAAATCCGTTTAACAATAAAATTAACTTAATGCGTCGCAGACTAGTGATTTTGAAAAAATGAAACGGTAAAATGACGCAGACAGTTTCATATATTTATTAGCGTTACTATAGCCACTCTTATAAAAGGCAGATAGGTAATTACAAAACTCTGAAAAGGTTTTGTATTTTTTTGGAACATTTTATAATGAGATATTGGCTGTGGTGTTAGTGACATAACGTCATACTTTACTGTAGTTAGTGCTTGCGTGCGACTTTTTGGTCATACCTTAATTCGCAGGTATTTAATTTTTACCCTCGCCGCTTGTGTTGTGGTTTTGCACATTTATGTTCATCCTGAACGTGCACGTGCCAAAAGAAACGTTATTCTAATCGGTTGTTTGTTTGAAAACTAAAACATGCATCATGCTTGGGTACAGCTTTAGTTAATGCTCCCAGCCCATAAATCAAAACAATACAACAACAGTTTCCGTGGAATAAAAGGGGTAGGGGATGAAGTGCATGAGTTGCTAATAGTAATCACACAGGATAACACAGGTCAGTTGGTTGGCAACGAGAGGTTAAGGTCCTAATCCTGTCACTGGGTTCCTAATCCCCTGGCCCCCTGGAAAAACCACAACAACATAATCAACCTGGTTGCCAGGGCTACTAGGGGCCTAATTCCCAAGCCACCTAGAAACAACCGAAACCACACGCCCTGGTTCGCAGGCTACTTGGGTCCTAATCCCCAGGCCCCCTGGAAACCATCACAACAACCAATCAACAACAACTACACTGGAGGCCCACTCAACCAGGAAACTGACTCCTTGATTCTATGGGGCAAAAGGGCGACCTGTAAGGAGCACTTCATCCCCTCCCATGGCTTCTTCACTTCAAGAAAAACAAAACTAAGATATGATGGTCTAAGTTAAAACAAACAGATCAGAAACGAAAATCAGTAGAAAAAATGCTGGAATTAGCATATGTCAGCTTGGCGCTAATGGTAACGGTAATGACAACTCTCGGCTTTATATGATGGGGGAAAACTCCTAAAACCAGCCTGCCATAATACACGAAAACGCAAAACAAGCAAAACTTGCTGTCATGCTGCAAGAATGTAGGAAAAGTATAAAGATTTTCCATATTGTTCATGTTCAAATGTTTGACCATGTGCAACTGTAAGACAGACAGTTGAATTGTCAAGAAAATACAAAGGTTCAACTTGAAGACACCGAAATTAATGAAAATTTATATGATTGCACATTACAAAAACAATACATCAATTTAAAGTTCCAAGACAAGTTTAAGACATATACATACAGGTTGTAATCAAACACTTTACAAATTAACTGTTCCCTGTCGTCTACTAACTCCTTCAATACAATATATTAGAAAAATGCCTTTTATGGTGGGTTCACCCGTCTATATTGAGGTCATTATACTTTAATATTATTCTGACCATCTTTCGAAAATGGCCTGCTGAACTATACTTTATTTGTTTTTGCTACGCTTTTCATTGCATTTTTTTTAAATTACTCGCTGGTACACAGATTGTCCTACCGATCATGGCTAAGCTGTACACCTATTCTACCTTGCACTAAATTTGATTCCGTAGTAAGATTCCCTTTTATATCACCGCATCACATCCTTTTAGTAAAGTAAATCAGACAACAGTGGAAATAAATCCTCTCTGCACCACGTTTTCAAAGTTTGTTTTCAAATTCCTTGACGCATCTTTTCTTTCAATTTGAAGGAAAACAAAAGGTATTTTGTGTTGAAAGAAATGATTCAATTTTAGCAACACTTTTTGAGAAAATTATTACAATCTTCTTCTTCTATGCTCATTCACACAGTAGGCAACAACGCCTATTCCTAGAAGCGCTACATTCTATCCAGGACATAAACTGTGCGAATGAGCATGTGCATTTCCCACAAGATTATTTAACATTGGGAACATCCCTAGAGACCGGCGGTGTATAAAATACTTATTATGCAAAAACTGAACCAATTTTAACTCTGATGAAGGTAACAGAGATTTACCGAAAACTTTCAGTTTTATACGTTTTTTACAACTTTTTTAATATCAGATACAAACCAAATTTTATTACATATGAAATTTATTAACTTGTGTCACTTAGAATTGATTATTTTATTTTGATGGGGATAGAGAGGTGAGTAAATTTGATGCGTAATGCTGGTGGGATAAAAAGATGTTAGGCAGGTGGATATCACGGGGGGGAAAAAGAGTTAGGCAGGTGGATATCAAGAGATAAGTCTTTTAAAAGCAATATAGCAGATATACAACAAGAAAACTACTGGTTAGTGAAACAAAGAGTTCCTCTATTTAAAGGATTCAATTTAAAAATGACAAAAACTATGTTTGCAATTGAATACATATTTCATATTGACTTATAATTTCGGAAGTACAAGTTGTATAAAGTAAACACGGTAGAAGCGAGACAAGGCTTTTCTTTGTATACGGAAAACTGCAGGTCCTTTGAATTCTGAAATCAGCCAGTACAGGTAAGAACATAACTAGCAATAAGACTTGCCAATTTATGCGATAGTGAACAGATTTTACGTTTTCTGTAAATTTCCAAAGACGCGATGCCCCTCGAATGGTACTGACTTCAAACGTAATTTAATTTTGTGTTTAAAACAATAGCGAGGATTTCTCGGCTCTGATATAATATAACCTTAACACTAAGCCAGTTCATCCTTTTTTTTCTAAATCACCAAATTATTAACGAGGATCAGAATGGGAATAACACTAATCTATGTGAAGCCCTGTTTGTTAAAATTTAGAAGGTCTGCGTAAGTAAAAAAACAAACAAACGCCTAGTTAGTGCTTGTATAATCAATGTAAGATGAATTAAATTTATATGACTTCTTAATCAAGCAACCTATTGTGTCATGAAGATAACCACAACTTGTTCACCAACGATGAGCCATTCGTTGGAAATCACTTTTTTTATTTTAGACTGATGAAGAATAATAGTATAGATTTATTAGGAAACACTTGCTGAAAAACAACAGTTGAGAGCCATCTAAAAATAGTAATATCACTGCTGAAAAGATATAGGTAACTACCCCGATCAAAAATCTCGCCATTGAATATAACTTTGTTACATTTTATCTGTTAAGGAACACGTAAGTTAAAGATGAACTCCTCCTGGTATCTGTCAAACAACAGCAACCTTAGCATGCAAGGTATCATCAAAAGCAGCGGAGGTCTGGGTGAGAAAGAAGGTATTGAAAGATTAAACACCACCAGATCATGTGTTATAGTATACTTACAACAGAACCCAATTTAATGGTCCTATTCCAGTGTCGCTCCTCTGTAAACTATATGGAGCAACCATCTGGCACAGATGATTTAAGGAAGAAAAACGTTTAAGATCTGCAAGGGTCTGACTAAGGGTTACATCTATTTCCCTTTGATTACAAGTGATTTCGATCTCTCAACATGTCACCGACTTATGTCACTCACGAGGATTATCAAAGTCGTAGCAGGATACGACGACGGCAATGGTTATCACTTTTTTGGCTCCATTACCATTTATTTCCATTTGTGGTGCTATTACTGTAATCACAAATCTAGTAATTAAAAATTGAGACATTCATGCTCTGAAGTTTGTGACTCGCTTTAAAAAGTATACGCCCCACTAGGATGTAGAATTAATATAGTACTCTGATGTTTATATCCCAAAGATTTGGAACAAAGTAACATAAAGTTATCCTATCCTATCCTATCCTATCCTATCCTATCCTATCCTATCCTATCCTATCCTATCCTATCCTATCCTATCCTATCCTATCCTAACAGACACATAAAATGTTATTAAGTAAATTAGAGATGTACATTATATGCACATATTTTAATCCAGATTTTATTATTTCCAATAATTTAATTTCACACTTAGCTTTTAAATTATTTACGATGATTTGTGCTTTATTGCCAATGCCTTTCATCTTAAATTTTGTTTTATTGGTTAACATTTCAGTTTTAACAAGAATTAGCTGCTTCTACCAACGCTACAGCTGTAAAAATTTAAGAATCCCGTGTTAAACGGAGGTTTTATCGTTATAGTTGTTGTTGTATTAGACTAACTGTAATTAAAGGCAGTCATGTTTATGTATTTTGATTTTATTGTTGTTGTTGCTGTTGTTGTTATTATTATTGTTTTCGTTGTTGTTGTTGTTTCATAACACCAAGTATAATTGTAGGAAAATCACTACGTTATGTTTACGTTTTTTGATTTTTTTTTTTTTCAGAAAATAAGACAAGTTCCACAGGAGTTTTCTTTATACCAGCTGCTGCGTACGTTGTCTTATTTATCGCGTCACTACTTGGCAACTCGGTCATCATTCACATTATACAAAAAGATAACTCCATGAAGAACACTACAAACTATTTGATTTTGAACCAAGCTTGCGCTGATCTTTACAGAACATTGATGGAGTTAATACACATTTCACATCATCTTATCACGAATCGCTGGTTTGGAGGCGTTTTAGGTCAAATCACTTGCAAGTTGTTTCTTGTGAACCTATTTATTCCGTTCATCGTTTCAGTTTGGATTCTTGCAACAATTGCTGTTGATCGCTTTTATGCTGTAACTCGACCATTGCGATCGTCGCCTTTATCTCGACATTTTAAAAAGATAATTATGCTTTTGTGGACTTGGTCTGCGATCAGTTCAGTTGACGTCCTTATCGAGGGACGTTTGAGTGAGACCGAAGAGCATTACATTTGCGGTGTATTTCGCGGCGAGGTCCTGCGACAGTGGCTGACATTTTACATTGTAACTCTTTCCCTAAACGTATTCCTGCCTCTTTTTATAACAGCTGTTCTGTACATCATTGTATGCCACAAACTTTGGTCACGTGAGGTACCAGGAGAAGGAACAAGTCAGAATCAACGACAAGCTGAAGCCATAAAAACGGCGAGAAAAGTTACACACATGATGATGACTGTTGTGGTTTTATATGTACTGTGCTTTTTTCCATTTTTTATAGGAAACACGTTACACTTTTTCGGTTATGTGAAAGTGAATTCAGATGTCTTATTTTCATCTCTTTCTTTGATCTCATTTTCTTTCAGCGGACTCAATCCATACGTTTATCTCACGTTTAGTGAAAAGTTTCGAAATGGATTTAAAACTTGGTTAACGAATTGCTTAAGGATCTTCAATATTCGTAATATTCTTTGTTCTCGATCCGAAAGCTTTGAGCTACAACAAATACAGGCTGTCTAAATAAATATAGAACAGGAACATGGCACTAACCAATAAGTGGACAAGGGACTCTAAGCTATAAACGGTAATAATCGAATTCAAAACACTTTGTGACTTTTGAAATGTTGCAAATGAAGCGAAACATGAAGAACTCATAAATTAACGATTATTAACCGTGCGAAGCCGGTTCATAATCTGGCCGGCGTTTTTTCGTTTTTTGCAGTTTTTTTGTCGGTAAATCGTTCCAGACCCACGCGGCCCAGCCGGCTCCTTTGTCACGGTCACGCAAGATTTGATGACCGCTTGGACATGTCCAAGCTATTTAAAAACTACCACTATGTCAGACCCATGCCACGCGATCGCTTGCCTGTAGCTATAAATAATCATTCACCTATTTTAAAAATATTTACGAACACTCTGCAAAAATCGTTCCAGACCCACGCGGCCCAGCCGGCCCCTTTGTCACGGTCCGCAAGATTTGATGACCGCTTGGACATGTCCAAGCTATTTAAAAACTACCACCATGTCAGACCCATGCCACGCGATCGCTTGCCTGTAGCTATAAATAATCATTCACCTATTTTAAAAATATTTACGAACACTCTGCACTCTGAGTGGAATAGTTATTTTTGTGTTATTCAGGCGTTTGGCTCGGAGCGAGTACAAGTCGTACCATTTACCCGGAATGTGTTGAATATTGCAAAACAACGACTTGTTTTCGGGATATCCAATTTTTGTTTTGAGTTTATTCTGGGAATCGAAACGTGTATTGCAAGCTCAGCAAGAATGTGTCAAGGCACGGGATACATGTCATCGCGCCAGGGGAATTACCTGCGCAGGCAAGGATAGAAACGACCTCCTTTACTTTGGCATGAAATGGACTTCTTTTAATGACATTCATGAACTGGTTTGGGTTTATTTTATTGAACATTCGGAACAAAATAAATATTTGCATGCGTAAGCTGGCATTTCTCCGGCCAGTCGTGCTGAAGGAAATTCATGTCACGCACACTCCGTGACTGACCCAAACACGACTTGTGTGTTTATCAAGTGACTGCTTTTCTAAAGATTTTTTACTGTGCGGCGCCTCGCCTTTCTAGCCAAAGAACTGAAAGAGGTGGTTCACTAACCGCACGGTTGTAAACTGCTTGCAGATTCTTGTTAGAGATAAGGAACCTCTTACTTGTAATTATATGGTACTTTCAGAACAAATCAATAATCTCCTTTCAGACAACCTAAAAAGCAGGCAATACAGCAATAGAGAATAGAATACAATCACCAATAGAATACAATCACTGTCACAACTCGAATCAATTAATAAAAAAAACGTACGCAGCACGTACAGTTAGCGAATGCTTTTTTACTACAGCTCCACGGACAATTCATGGTTTGGAGTAGTCCTCGGTATCATCACTTGATACCGTGCAATCTTATTAAGCCCTCCTGTCTCTTTAGTTTGGATCCTTGTAACGATTGCTGTTAAACAATTCTTCGCAGTAACGTGGCCCTTGTGATCTTCGCCTGTATCTCAACATTTCAACCAACTGAGCTACGAGAGACTCGTTGTGAGCTGGGCAGTATGCAGGACGCGTGTCACTTATCAACCTAGTAAAATGGCCCAGCTCACAACGAGTCTCTCGTAGCTCACTTGGTTAGAGCGCCCAACCGGTATCTGGGAGGCCATGGGTTCGATTCCCGTCGGGGACTCAGAATTTGTCTTTGTCCCATGCTCGTGTCATGTTGAACACTTCATCTTCATTATTTATTACCGAGCTTAAAATTTACCATCTTTATTATTTACTACAAACTTGATGAATTCGACTTTGCTGATCCTAGCAGTATGCAGGACGCATGTCACTTATCAACCTAGTAAAATGGCCCAGCTCACAACGAGTCTCTCGTAGCTCACTTGGTTAGAGCGCCCAACCGGTATCTGGGAGGCCATGGGTTCGATTCCCGTCGGGGACTCAGAATTTGTCTTTGTCCCATGCTCGTGTCATGTTGAACACTTCATCTTCATTATTTATTACCGAGCTTAAAATTTACCATCTTTATTATTTACTACAAACTTGATGAATTCGACTTTGCTGATCCTAGCAGTATGCAGGACGCATGTCACTTATCAACCTAGTAAAATGGCCCAGCTCACAACGAGTCTCTCGTAGCTCACTTGGTTAGAGCGCCCAACCGGTATCTGGGAGGCCATGGGTTCGATTCCCGTCGGGGACTCAGAATTTGTCTTTGTCCCATGCTCGTGTCATGTTGAACACTTCATCTTCATTATTTATTACCGAGCTTAAAATTTACCATCTTTATTATTTACTACAAACTTGATGAATTCGACTTTGCTGATCCTAGCAGTATGCAGGACGCATGTCACTTATCAACCTAGTAAAATGGCCCAGCTCACAACGAGTCTATCGTAGCTCAGTTGGTTAGAGCGCCCAACCGGTATCTGGGAGACCATGGGTTCGATTCCCGTCGGGGACTCAGAATTTTTTTTTGTCCCATGCTCGTGTCATGTTGAACACTTCATCTTCATTAGCAATTATATACACAATTGTGTGCCTCAAACTTTGGTCACGTGAAGTGCCAGGAGAGGGGTCCAATCAGAATGAACAACAGGTCGATGCTATTATAACAGCAAGTAAAGTTACCATAATGATGGTTGTAATTGCGGTGTTGCATGTACTGTCCTGGTTTCCTTTCTTTAACAATCTTGCAGTATTTTGGTTATATTAAACTGCATGGAAACTTCTTTTTATTCATTATTTGGTTAACAGTTACTTACGGTGCACTTAATCCTTACGTTTACCTTACTGATAGTCAGAAATTTCGCAATTGATTGTTTAATCCAAACTTTGCAATCGAAATATTCGCCCGTCGACCCCTAAGCATAGAACTAGGGCAAATGTAAATCCCGGGGGGGTACTCCCTATAATATCCCTATAAAGGTATATGAAAGGGTAGGGATTTTACAAGTTTTGGTATACGAAAGGGTATGGAAATCTGTCATTTAGGTATTTAAAAGGGCCTTTAATTAAAATATTTCGAACAGACGCAATTTACGGCTGTATTATTTTAATGTATTAAGCGCTACGTGAAAATGACAAGAAAACGTCCTGTTCTAAGTGTATGCCATGTCTTTTAGGTATATGAAAGGGGTACCCTTTTTCAGTAAAAGGTATACGAAAGGGGTACAATTTCTGTCAAAAATGGTATATAAAAGGGTAAGGGGTCAGAGCTCGGGGCGGAGCCTCCCCGTATAAAACTTTTTTGAGTGCCCCCCCCCCCCCCCCGGGATGTAAATATGATATAAATGGATACATTACTCAATAAGATTAGTTAAACTGTGATGCATGAGTTATGAATTAGTTTGTTTCAGACTTGGTCTGCTGCATGTTCGATAGCTTGATTAAAACCAAAAACTACTATTCTGACACGTATTTGATACCCAAGAATTGCTAACAACGTTTTTCAGTGTCACTCCCTTAGCAGTTTTTTGTTGCTGTCTTATTTTAGTTTGATAGCATAAACTTACATCAATAGATTTATCTCACCTATGCAAAGGAAATGTAAGTTTTATTAAATTGGGTCGGCCGAAGTTATAACACTGACAAAATAAACCCTTTAACCGTGCAGTTGGAGTTAACCGACTTTCAAAACAATAAAAAATGAAAAAAATATTATATGCAAATAAATCAACAACGAAGACTAAATTAAACAAGAAGTACCATCTATGAGCTTAAATGAACTGTCTTTCTGTTTTCAACCCAATTCTAATTACGCGTATACTACGAATCCATTTCTTACACGGACGTTAACGTAATGTAATGTAAGTTTTTCCTTACACTGTGTCCAAGTAAATAAGACAAAGCATATATATTGCTTTATTTTTTTTGCACTAAATTAAAAAGTAAATTGAAATGAAGTTTGAAATTGAACAAGTCAAGAGTTGGCCGATAATAGCCAAGGCTGAATTTGAACGAATTTAAATTTCGAATTATAATATACTATATTATAACTTTCAGCTTAAGATTATTTTTTTAATTAAGACTTGAGCATCATATTAGGAAAAGGCAATAAAGTAAACACAATGGTTGAAACAGTGGTTTTCTTAATTTTTGATAACAATGCGCACTTGCTGTTGACTGTAACCAAGCAAATAGCAATATCCCGTGGAAATGCAAAACTCCATTTTTGGATCTATGAAACACATGAATATTGTTATCAATGAGAAATGGGGGGCAAAATGTAATTATGAGAAAACAAAAATGTTTGCAGAGGAAGCAATCAAAATTGTATCCTATAACCGTCGGAGTTGAAATAAATAATAAATGAGTCAAACAATCGGACTTTCAGTGAGAATATTCGTGACACGGCAATTCATTTCTCCGTGAAACGCACAAACTGGGATTAGCGGAAAAATGAAACCAGGCTAAATTTCAGTGGCTACGAATGTAAAACTCGAAAAATACAAACTGGGTTTAGGGGGAGTCGAGGATACATTTCTGTAAGTTACAATGTAATTTATTTAGTACTGGTTTCATCAGGTATTCGAAGCTATATTCACGATCACTAAGCACGAAAAGGCTAACTTAAATATTAACGAATTGTAATATTTGATTTCTTTGATTGCAGTCCATGTGCAAAGTTTTTTCGTACAGCCGGTGTGACGAACTGAGATGAACTCGTTTTACCTGGCAAACAACAGTAGCTTTAACCTGCAGTTCACTATGAACAGCAGCAATGATGTTGAAGGTATCTTGATCCAACCGACGTTTGTAAAATCATTTTATGACATATAGTCCTTCGAAGAAAACAATGTTTTGGAATCATTTTGGTAATTCGCCTCAGCACTTTCATATCAGCAATGAGTCTGACTTTTTCGAAGTGAGCCATGCATGAATTGTATGCCTGGTTACAGTCGGATAATTGCCAGTGAAATAATCCATAATAACTAACATTTATTATTTTCCCTTTCCAGAAAACAAGACAAGCGTCTTCGGAAAACCAGGCTTTCAGTTCTTGTCGCTATTGTATGCCGCCTACGTTTTCATATTTCTGGCGTCACTATTCGGCAACTCAGTTATCATTCACATTATACGAACAGATAACTCCATGAAGACAACTACCAACTATTTGATTTTGAACCAAGCATGTGTGGATCTTCTTATCACCATAGCAGAGTTGATGCATGCTATTCATTACAGTTCCATGAACAGTTTATGGTTTGGAGGGGTTCTCGGGCTGATCACTTGCAAATTGTTTCATGTAATGATATATGTTCTCCCCGTCTTTTCAGTTTGGATACTTGTAACGATTGCTGCCCAACGCTTTTACGCAGTAACTCGACCTTTAAAATCTTCCCCTGTGTCTAAACATTTTAAGAAAATAATTTTGTCTTTGTGGGCTTTTTGTCTTCCTATTTTACCACACTTATTTCGCAATAAAACCTTTCTAAAATTGAAAGCTTCTTATATTTGTGATTTAACGGGTAGTCTAAAAGCGAGTATGCTATTCAACTTTATTGCAGTTACCTTGAATGTGATCCTTCCTATTTCAATAATAGCAGTCCTCTACACAATTGTGTGCCTTAAATTGTGGGCACGAGAAGTACCAGGCGACGGAACCAATCAAAATGCACAACAGGTCGAAGCTGTTAAAACGGCGAGGAAAGCCACCTTGACGATGATTGTAATTGTTGTTTTACATTTTCTGTGTTGGTTTCCTACGTTTATATTAGGAATTTCTCAGTTTATTAGCCATATGCAACTAAAAGGAAGCTTTCTTTTATTTATTATTTGGTTAACAGTTGCATACAGCGGACTCAATCCTTACGTTTATCTCACATTTAGTCAGAATTTTCGCAATGGGTTTAAAAAATTATTCCTAAATTTCCTACGAAAAATTCGCATTCTAAATGTTATTTCTTCGAGAACCCGAAGCTTTGAACTCCAACAAATGTGAATATAAAATAATACTAGTATAAAGATCACAAGTTTCTCAAAAAACCTCTTCTATTTAGCCGCTCCATTATCACTCGTTCAGTAGGTAGCATTCGTGGTATCTAAGAGCGAATATAATTACTGACCCGTTGGGACACTGTGAAGGGGGCTAAACACAGCTAAATGAGTTATTGATAATGTGCTAAAACATGTTGACAAACAAAACCTAGACATTACCATACATCAACTTCATTAACAGGTGTGTTAGGGCTTCTAGCTGAACACAATACCGATGTTTAGACGTTTGCTTCAAAACTGTGAATTTTATTACGGTTTGAATACTTGCTCTAAGATAAAAAATATAGGGTTAAAAAATAAAAGTGAAAAAGATGACAAAGGATTAAAAGAATGAATTATAAGTGGAAAATATAATAAAGTTATAAGAATATTTCACAGTTTGTGTTTGTAAACGGAGTCGAACAATGGGAAGTACACTACAACCAAGACAACAAAATCACCACTCTCCACCTCCCCCTTTCTGCTAAATTATCAAAGACAAAAAGACATAAAATCTTGGAACACTAAATGCAGGTGAAAAAAAAGTCTTTTGAAATTGCACCCATTACCATTGCGACATTCTACTACAATTAGTTACTAATAAATGAGTGTATCTTTAATTAACGTTTGAAATACATGGTGCTTGAACGTGGCCTCCAAACTGTTTCCGCCTTCCTTCCGTATATTAAACCGAGCGTTTAAATGTCATTGACCTGGGTCAAATTCATCGTGCTTGATTAAGTCATGATGGATTGTTGGCGAGGTGGAAATGCTAAGGAAATAACGCAAGGTGTGGAAAGCTGCGCACTGATGTGAAACATGCGTGCCAGACATGCAATATGAATGAAGTATTTCTAAAACAACAACAATCTTTCACGGAATTTAAACACTTCTCTAGTCTTTCCTTACATGAATGAAAATTTCGTACAAGAGCGGAAATTTTCCTCAAAACGACAACTGGCTAAAGTTTCCACACCGTTAGATCGCGTGAAATCGTCGCAGTGCGGCAAAAAATGCTTTCTGGGCCGATTCCATCTGTTAAGAAAAGAAATCTTAATAGCGGTCTAAAATCTAAGGCTTCACTGCGATCTAACGAACGGATGAATAGGGTTGATTTCGTCAGTTGGAAGTCTACTTAGGTCCCAAAGTCTGGCTATCAGATTTTATATTATTCTTTTTATGTTGTCTTTTATAAGGTTGCAGACCATAAAAATTATCCACAGTTTTGCCATCATAAGCAACAGTCAGTTATTTATTTGATTTAGGGAAGCATAGTACGATATAATCATTTGTTTGTGAAACGTGATGTCGTGCCCAACAGAGGACAAACAGCTGCACTCTAATCTATCAAGGTCACCGTTTGATAAAGATAAAATGCACAAAAAAAGAATCAATTATGAAGTATTAACGGTGACCGCGTTGGCTTAATAAAAGTTTCCATCTTAGCTGCTAAATGTATTCCAAACAATACACTCTCCGAATGGAACACTCGTTAGGAATGAGTAATCAGATGTTATTTACCTTGGGTGGGTCTTTTATGTTATGCTGGTCAGTGTTGTCCAAAAACCACACTACATGGCAATAGCCATAAATGACAATGTTCTTTTAAACAGGATGACGTGTCACGTTTTCAAACAAGAGGGTATTGAAGGAGTAAAATGGACATCCTTTAGAACGGAAATATGGGGAAACGGTTCATTTAAATTTAAAAAACTCACGCGAACCATATAACCGTCATTGTTGAAATAAATATAAACAAAAAGACAATAAATCATTGACTTTCCGGGTTCTATTCAAATGACATTTCATTTCCCATGCAAACAAAGCTTGAACAGCGTTTATTGTAATCACACTTTCTTGTTAATTAATAACTTGTAGAATTATTCGATGCAAGGTTCTTTTTTGTGATAAACAAGGGCAAGAACTGGTATGTAAGAAAAGAACAGATGGTTACATATTTCTTCAAACTCTGTTTCTGCAAAGAAAGGCTAAAGTAAGGTATATTAAAAGTGTAATACGTTTAGAAGGACTAATAAATAAATTAATTAAAAAAGGGAAGCCAAATCAATTAAAACAAAGTTTGTAGAGGAAGTAATAAAAAAGAAATCAATAAGCGACAAGGTTGAAATAAAAGAAGTGAATAATTAAAAAAATTGGCTTTTCAAGAACTCTTCCAGGCGGCTTATCGCTAATCTAATACCTTCTTTAGTTCTTTGATTGTAGACCACATGTAAAGTCGTACACTGTGAAGAACCGAGATGAATTCGTTGTTCCTGGTAAACAACAGTAAATTCGAGCCGCAATTCATGATGTACAGCAGCGGTGATCTTCAGAAAGAAGGTAAACTGTGACACAGCAAAATTTATATATTTTGTTGCAGGGCCTAAAAACATTTAAAAGTTTGGATATATCCTGTAGTGTTTATAGAGCTTTGAAGTAAAATACTATCTTGTTGATTAAAACAAATTTGGAAAATGCCATCACATTTGATATTTGCTGGGTTTCTTAATTCATTGTATTAACAACCTCGCCAATGCCCGGTTAATAATAAATTATTCGCCGAAGGCTAAGTGAATATTGGTTAAAATTTTCCGATACGAAGTCGAAGTAAATATTCACCAATGTTCACTGAGTCTGAGGCGAATAATTGATTAAATATAATTTTCCGAAGTGAATATAAGGAACTACAAAACACAAATGCTCCAACATGAAAAAAACCAACGTAGTTATCAAGTATAAAAACTTTCATGTTCTTTTTCTCCAGGAAACACGACGACTGTCTTTAGAGAAATGCATTTCCAGTTCCTATGGCTACTGTATGTTGCCTACGTCATTCTATTTCTGGCGTCACTATTGGGCAACTCAGTCATCATCCACATTATACGAACAGATAACTCCATGAAGACCACTACCAACTATTTGATTTTAAACCAAGCATGTGCTGATCTCCTGATCACCATAGCAGAGCTGATGAATTCTTTTCGTTACATTTACATGGGCAATTTATGGTTTGGAGGGGTTCTCGGTATCATTACTTGCAAGTTGTCCGTTGCAATCTTATTAGGTCCCCCCGTCTTTTCAGTTTGGATCCTTGTAGCGATTGCTGTTGAACGCTTCTACGCAGTGACGCGACCTTTCCGATCTTCGCCTGTATCTCAACATACAAAGAAAATAATTTTTCTTCTATGGGCTTCAAGTCTTGCTTCGCCTGCAAACTTTCTTGGAAAAGGGGACTTTAAAAAATTAAAGAACTCTTATTACTGTAATTTATCGGACATTGTACAGGAGAGAGCAGCATTTAGCATTTTTACTCTTATATTGAGCGTGCCCGTGCCTCTTTTAATAATAACAGTTATGTACACAATTGTGTGCCTCAAACTTTGGTCACGTAAAGTGCCGGGAGAGGGATCCACTCAGAATGAACAACAGGCCGAAGCTCTCAAAACAGCGAGAAACGTTACCTTAATGATGATTGGTATTGTGGTTTTATATGTACTGTGCTGGTTTCCTTTGTTAATATTAGGACTTTTTCAGTATATCAGTCATATCCAACTGAAAGGAAGCTTTCTTTTATTCATTGTTTGGTTAACAGTTGCTTACAGTGCACTAAATCCTTACGTTTATCTCACGTTTAGTCAAAATTTTCGTAATGGGTTTAAAAATTGCAAAATTAAATTTTGCAATTTTAATATTCTTCCCTTGAGAACTGGAAGCGTAGAGCTCGAACAGATGTAAATAAATAAAAAAAGTTGAATGTGACAAACGTAAAAAATACTTTTGCTACATGCGCACCACGTGTAAAATCTATAAATAAAGTCATTTGGCTATAGCTATATTTATATATTTGATTAACCGTGTACAGATCGGGGACGTTAGAGCGGGCGAAGGGGACGCTTTTGAGGCCAGCTCAAACAATAAAGTTATGTAACTTTGAATATTAAATACAAACCATAACTGCATCTGAAATTGGATACTTTTTAGTTTAACCGGGACATAGTATCTGGTGAATAAGTGTACGATTTGCCGCATTCCTCCGCGGTTTCCAGATCCCATTGGTGTTTTCAAATCCACGAATACCCTTTGCAAGCAGAATAACGACTTAGATCTACATTTTATGCTTTTTTAGTAAAGCTTTAATATCCCGATCTTTTTCCCATGTTTTTATTTTCTGTTCTATGAATGGCTATTTCTCAAACTGCCTCTTTCCTAGCTTACCTTTAATTGATATTAATTTCAAGTTAGCCGATTCCGCAGTTTATATAATAAAAAGCATTTCCTTGTTGTGGTATTTGCTTTCTCGCGCAGTGAGAATAGTTTGGTATCTTACACAGTAGCCTTTCCGGCAGATTCATCTGTGATCTTATTGCAAAGGACTTGGGCCGGTCTTTTCCGAATACGTTTTCAATGCTGTATTTGGTCCTTTTGTGACTCATAAATATACAATAGTCTGCTTCGAGTACGTTCTATCATGTTGTCCCTACCTTTTGGCGGATAACAAAGATAATAATACCATCTATAAAGGACCAAGCCTCGAGAACATGATCTTGACAAATATTCTCCATAACTAATAACTATGTACTTTTCAGTAATTGATGAGAAACTGAACATCAACCTTAAAAACTAATAAAAGGCAATACGCATTTTGTTGTTGTTTGTTTGTTTGTTTAATTACCATTTTGCTTTGTGTCCATACAGAAGCATACGTACAGATAAACCTGCAAGCCAAATTCATCATGAAACAAATTATTCAGAATGGGTGCATAAATAAATAAATAAAATAAATAAATAAATCAACTTTGTTTAGCGAGGGTTGCACATAACAGTCTTTCGACTGACAAACCTGTGGCCCTCGGATTCCCGATCGAATTGGAATTTAGAGGTGTTGGTTTTTGTGGAGGGAGGAAAACCGGAGAACCCGGAGAAAAACCCTCGGAGCAAGGACGAGAACCAACAACAAACTCAACCCACATATGACGCCGGGTCCGGGAATCGAACCCGGGCCACATTGGTGGGAGGCGAGCGCTCTCACCACTGCGCCATCCCTGCTCCCCATGGTTATGGCATGTTTGCCATAACCTGTTACTATTAAAATATTAGGTAAATAAAAAATATACTTTAGTTTTATGCATACTTCGGTGTGTCTAAATAAACACTTTTGAGTAGAGAGGCCTTAATCTGCACTACAAGGGGTGCGATCCATTCAAACAGAACTTCCGGAAATTTTGTTTCGAAACTGAATGGATCGGTTCGGTCCAACCGGAACAGTTTCGGGCAACGAGGTCCACCTTTCGAGGAGGACCACTTTTCTGGTTAGACCGGTCCGACCGGAAATTTGCTTTGCATTTGTCGTACTTTTGAAAGAATACGGCCAACAAAATTACCAGTGCATGCAGTGTTTTCGTATGTTTCTTCATTTCACACGGTTAAGAATTATTTCCTTGACTTGTTTTCATGTCTGTGACGAAAAGTGGAAAGCCTCCAGTTACCTTTTAAATTTTCTATACATTTGTCTATATTTTTTCTGCACATTTACGCGATTCGCGGGAAAAAATTATAAAAATGGCCGAGAAAACTGTGATAAGGCCTATTAAATAGCTGCTAGATGTGCCGTTCACCGACGAAGACTTTGAAGTGCTTTATACGCTGTTTACGAAAATAACTTGCTTGGACTGTTAAGTATCTTCGACCGAACTGTTCATTATATTGGGCGTTCAATAACTTCAATTACAATCTCAGTACGTAAACAATTAACACAATACAACAAAGAAAGTGCTTTGTACGGTATTTACGCACTCGGTGGTTTGTGTCAGAAATCTCACTCGTTCGATTTCTGATAAGTCACCAACATGTGCGTATATGCCGTACGCGCGCACTTTTAATGAAGTGTTCTTTTATAAAACGTACGAAAAAAATACAGAAGCTTTTCAAAGTTTTGTAATTTATTACCGGCGCAATATAAGCGTTTCATTAGGTCCTAATGTACTCTGTCTTTCAGAATCACTGGTCTGTGGCACATTGAACTAATTTGATTGTTAAACGAATTTACAAAGGAACCTTTAGCATTCAGAGTGAAATAAACAGACATTGTGAAATTCGACACAAAATGGAGGTTAGCGTAAACCTAGTACCAGGAAAACTATTTTGGTACATTATAGGAAGACTTCTTTTAACGTCAGTGACTTGTGTTAAAGGAAATTGTAGTGGCGAGTGGTTCTATGAAGTGTTTAACTTTCACGTAACGTAAGAGGTAGATTACTTATGGTAATACAAAAGGTGGCTCCTTTGTAATTACGGCAGCACTTGTCCAAAACAAATTTAAACTTTGGAAAAAGTGGTTCACTTACTAGCTCTATTTACCACTAAAATGTCTTTATAGCCATCCATATTTTTATAGCCTTTCCGTTAAAGAGGTTTTCCACTCAAAATTTGGTACTTTTCTCGAAAATGTTAAATTTTAAAACCGATGCATTTTGCAATCTTTAGCCATTATTCCTTGAAGTATTCTCCTGACCCAATTCAGGAGATAAAGTAGAACATTGAGCTCATCTTCAAAAGGTGCTATGAATTTTTACCATAGCAACAGTTTGTTGTTGAAGCTGAAAACTACAAGAAAGGGTTTTGTGTTCTGCGACGCATTGAGTTATTTTCATTGTTAAACGGATTTATAAGCGCACTTTTATCCCGCATTCAGTGTGAAATGTACAGTCATTGTGAAATTCGACACAGAATGGAGGTTCGCGTAAGCCTAATACGACGAAAACAGTTTTGGTACATTATAGCTGGACTTCTTTTGAGCTCAGTGACTTGTGTAAAAGGAGATTGTGGTGAGTGGTTCTATGAAGTGTTGAAATTTTACGTAACTTAAGAGGCAAATTACTTATGGTAATACAAAAGGTGGCTGCATTGTAATTTCGGGAGCACTTGTCCACAACAAACTTTGGAAAAATTAGTTCACTTTCTGGCTCTATTTACCTCTAAACTGTCTTCCACAGTAAAATTGGCTTCTACCAAATTGCTTTTGGCTGATAGCTGAAAACTTTTCCATATTTTAAAGCCTTTCCGCTGAAGAGGTTTTCCACTCAAAATTTGGTATTTTTCTCGAAAATGCTAAATTTTAAAACCGATGCATTTTGCAATCTTAAACCATTACTGCTTCAAGTATTCTTCTTACCCCATTCAGGAGATAAATTAAAATAAATAGCTCAATTGAAAAGGTGGTATGAATTTTTACCATAGCAACAGTTTGTTAAAAAAGGTTTTCCCAGAAAAAAAAGCTCAATTAAAGGTGGTATGAATTTTACCAAGCAACAGTTTGTTTACGAAACAAGAAGACAGAAGCTTAAAAGTACTGCGACGCATTGAGTTAATTTCATTGTTAAACGGATTTTCAAGGGAACTTTTATCCTGCATTCAGCGTGAAATGTACAGTCATTGTGAAATTCGACACAGAATGGAGGTTCGCGTAAGCCTAATACGACAAAAACAGTTTTGGTACATTATAGCTGGACTTCTTTTGAGCTCAGTGACTTGTGTAAAAGGAGATTGTGGTGAGTGGTTCTATGAAGTGTTGAAATTTTACGTAACTTAAGAGGCAAATTACTTATGGTAATACAAAAGGTGGCTGCATTGTAATTTCGGGAGCACTTGTCCACAACAAACTTTGAAAAAATTAGTTCACTTACTAGCTCTATTTACCACTAAAATGTCTTTCACAGTAAAACTGGATTCTACCAAATTGTTTTTGGCTGATAGCTGAAAAATTTTCCAAATTTTAAAGCCTTTCCGCTAAGGAGGTTTTCCACTCAAAATTTGGTATTTTTCTCGAAAATGCTAAATTTTAAAACCGATGCATTTTGCAATCTTTAACCATTACTGCTTCAAGTATTCTTCTTACTCCATTCAGGAGATAAAGTAGAAAATTTAGCTCAATTCAAAAGGTGGTATGAATTTTTACCATAGCAACAGTTTGTTTACGAAACAAGAAGACAGAAGCTTAAAAGTACACGAAAGGGTTTTTGTGTTCTGCGACGCATTGAGTTAACTTCATTATTAAACGGATTTTCAAGGGAACTTTTATCCTGCATGCAGCGTGAAATGTCCAGTCATTGTGAAATTCGACACAAAATGGAGGTTCGCGAAAGCCTAATACGACGAAAACAATTTTGGTACATTATAGCTGGACTTCTTTTGAGCTCAGTGTCTTGTGCTAAAGGAAATTGTGATGGTGAGTGACTCTGTGAAGTATTTAACTTACGATTTACTACGTTACGTGAGAGGTAAATTAACTTATGATCATACAAAAAATGACTCCGTTGTTCTTTTGGGAGCACTCGTTCACAAAAAAAACTTTCGAAAAAGTAGGCCCACTTAGCTCTATTTACCACTAAAATATCTTACGCAGTTAAATTGAATTCTATCACGTTGTTTTTGGCTGATAGCTGAAAGATTTTCATCTTTTAAAGCCTTTCCGTTAAGGAGGTTTTCCACTCAAAATTTGGTATTTTTCTCGAAGATGCTTAATTTTGAAACCGATGCATTTTGCAATCTTTAACCATTACTGCTTCAAATGTTCTTCTTGCCCAATTCTGGGGATAAAGTAGAACATTTAGCTCAATTCTAAAGCTAAATGTGGTATGAATTTCTACATAGCAACAGTTTGTTTACGAAATAAAGCAGACAGAAGCTAAAATGTTTTGTTAATGTGCAAGAAAGGGTTTTGTGTTCTGGAACGCATTGAATTAAAGTCATTGTTAAACGGATTTACAAAGGAACTTTTATCCCGCATTCAGTGTGGATTCAGAACAGACATTGTACAATTCGACACAGCATGGATGTTCGCGTAAACCTAGTACCACGAAAACAATTTTGGTACATTATATGTGGACTTCTTTTAAGCTCAATGAGCTGTGTTAAGGGAAATTGTGGCGGTGAGTGGTCCTATGAAGTGTTTAACTTAAGATTTTTCACGTAACGTAAGAGATATATTAACTTATCATCTCCGTTGTTATTTCGAGAGCACTCGTCCACAAAAATACTTTCGAAAAAGTGGGCCCGCTTAGCTCTATTTACCACTAAAATATCCTCCGCAGTTAAATTGAATTCTATCACGTTTTTAGCTGATAGCTGAAAGATTTTCATCTTTTAAAGCCTTTCCGTTAAGCAGGTTTTTCACTCAAAGTTTGGCATTTTTGCTCGAAGATGCTTAATTTTGAAACCGATGCATTTTGCAATCTTTAACCATTACTGCTTCAAATGTTCTTCTTGCCCCATTCTGGGGATAAAGTAGAACATTTAGCTCAATTCAAAAGGTTGTATGAACTTTTACCATAGCAACAGCTTGTTTACGAAACAAGAAGACAGAAGCTGAAAAGCACAAGAAAGGGTTTTTGTGTTCTGTGACGCATTGAGTTAATTTCATTGTTAAACGGATTTAAAAGGAACTTTTATACCGCAATCATTATGAAATGAACAGACATTGTGCAATTCGACACAGCATGGAGGTTCGCGTAAGCCTAGTACTACGAAAACAATTTTGGTACATTATAGCTGGACTTCTTTTAAGCTCAGTGACTTGTGTTAAAGGAAATTGTAGTGGTGAGTGGTCTTATGAAATGTTTTACGTAAGATATTTCACGTAACGTAAGAAATAGATTAACGTATGATCATACAAAAGGTGGCTCCGTTGTTACTTCGGGCGCACTCGTCCACAAAAAAAAGTTTCGAAAAAGTGGGTCCACTTAACTTTTTTTACCACTAAAATATCGTCCGTAGTTAAATTGAAATCTATCACACAGTTTTTGGCTGATAGCTGAAAGATTTTTTCATCTTTTAACTAAAGGCCTTCCGTTAAGGAGGTTTTCCACTTTAAATGTCCATTTTTGTTCGAAAATGCTAAATTCTAAAACCGATGTATTTTATAATCTTTAACCATTACTACTTCAAGTATTCTTCTTACTCCATTCATAAGCTAAAGTTGAAAATTTTAGCTGAATTACAAAGCTAGTACTAGCATGGATTTTTTTACCATAGCAACAGTTTATTTAGGAAAACAAAAGAAAGAAGCTGATTAATTTTGTTAATGGACAAGTAAGGGTCTTTGTGAGCTGGATTAGAATGATAGTAATATTGTTTATACGTGGTAAATAGAAACGTCGCTTTTTGAGGAACTGGCGGTAAATTCCGCTTTGGACGAAAAAAAAAAAAAAAAAAAAACAAATATATCGCGCAGTGATTGTCTTAAAACTATAGTTAGTTTATGACAGAAAGGGCTAACGTTTTCAGTTCAAGAGTGGCTTGGTCTCTATTTTGTTGATTTTCTTCTTCTTGAAAAAGTCATTCAGATGTTCAGTTCTGGACGAAAACACGTATATGCTACATCGCTAGAGGCGTTAAGGTGCCATGTAACGGTTTCCAACATTTTCCAGGTCTTAAACTTTGATGGATCAATACAAGCACTCTTTGTCATTTGATCCTACAATAGTGGTACAAAAAAATGTTCAATCGCTGGTGAACGAGTTGTGGTCACTTTCTCAACATAACAGGTCACTAAATTAATAGTATAACCTGACAAACACGTTTTATTTTAGCTTTAAGTGCAAATATCTCAGGCTCAGCAGTTATCCTTATTTTATATTTCATTTTGCTTTCACAGACGATGGATCTGGAGCGGGTGGATCTGGAGCGGGTGGATCTGGAGCGGATGAATCTTGTTCTTCAATTGATGTTATGCCATCAAGTATGTCCTGTTTGTTTAATTTCTACAAACTGCAATAAATATATTTTTAAATAAATTTCTCTTCTGAAATGGAGAGGTGGAGAGAAATTGTACGTAATAGTAAGTGAGAACAACAGGCTATTAGTACCAATTCTTGAAATTGTTCTGACACTGACGTAGTAAAAGGTAAAGCATTACTGAGCAGAGGAAAGTTTTTTTTTTTATTATTATTCTTCGAAATTGTCAACAAATAGCATTTTTACATCGAACGAGTAGTCTTGCGCGCACTCCCAAATATGGCAAACTAGTGTATCGCATGTTATTTGATATGTGCTGATGACAGATAACAATGTCTTACTGACCGTATAAAGCATCATGTCAATTCGTTAACAACTAAATGTTTTGTAACGAATTTAGAGGGGAACATTTCTTGCAAATTTAACATATTTAACTAGTAATTTTCCTATGCATTTTAGCTCAGACTATATCTGCTTCAAGTAGCGTTGCTGTAAACAAAAAAGAAGGTGAGTTTTTCTCATTCAAAGACTAAAATAAAAATAGTTATAATAATAATTAAATATTTTACGAAGAGGCCTCCAAGTAGCAATATGGCTTCGATTTTGACTACACAATCATAAAAAATACCTTAGAACAAAACGTAGACGGAGAAGCAGTTTGTGGGCCAGGGCAATATTGTAACCCTTGGTGTAGCTGGCATTTTGCGAACCAGACATGTACATACATACCTAAGAGATTTTTTGATCAACAATGAAAAACACAAACACTGGCGTTGTCCTAATTCTTAAAAGAGCAAACTAAGGATATTTTACTGAGTTTGTTGTTTTGATTTGAATTTCTTATGATGCTCTCTTTTCTTAATCAGGTCCAACGGTTTCTTTAACCATAAAAGTCACGATTAATTGCAGTGGTGGCCATTTGCAGGCCTTAAATAGCAGCCTGCAGACTGATGTAAGTAATTAGAAAATAGCACAAAGTAAATACGTGCGCTGATTGGTTAAAAATTGTGTTTCTATAACTCGATGGAGACACAGACAGTTGTCGTAGACACGGCAATCAATATTCACGGCGCTAAAATAAGCAATGCAAAAATAACAACTAATAATTGTGCCAAATTTTAATGTCACAGCTGACAAAAACCAGGTTAACACTAAACAAATATTTGCACATTTTAAAACAAGCGAGTAAGATGTTTACAGAGCCCGCTACACATTCAAAAATAGTCTGTGAAAGAAATTATCGAAGCGGCTGACCTTTCAAAGAAGTATATGAATTGGCGCAACTTCACTCCATTCTAGGCTTTGCAGCACTTCAGAACTATTCACAGCTCCTCAACTGGACAAGATATTCGTCCAGAATGCCGAGTCAAACTTTTTTTAACAGAAAAATAATGCACTTTCACCTCCAAGGTTCGAGTCGCTCGATCGTCGGTCGTCAAACCATTCGGTTAGTTCGATGAAGCGAAATAAAACCACAATTCTTGACTCCTTCCAGTGCTGGACTTCAGTTAAACCATCGACTTAGTTATTTCTCATAATTACGTTAACTTTGGGGTCTGTTTTCTTTGTTTGTTTGGCCAAACAACGGTAAATTTTAGCCTTGAAGCAAATGTTGAACAGTTGATTTATTTCTGTTCATCGACTCCCGTACTATGATTGGTTGATTACTGTTCATGACGTAAAACCGCGAGGTGAAGAGAATCTACGTTTTGATGTTAAATAAAGCGCTAAATATTACTTTGATGTGCGTTATTTTCTTTGTGCTGTTTTCTAAAAGAAATAGAAAACATGTTTTCCGTGTTTCTATCGAGTTATAGAAACACTCGTGAAAGTTTGGGAGAACTCGAAAAAGCTGTGGAAACACTCGTCTATCGACTCGTGTTCCCACAGCATTTCTCGTTCTCCCAAACTTCCACTCGTGTTTCTATAACTCGATAGAAACACGGAACATGTTTTCTATTTCTTAAATGTAAATCTATTAATATGTTCTTATTCAACTAAGGAGGGTTCTTGCTGTAAGAAGGGATTGGGTTTGAGTCGTTTTGGTATCAAACTGGGGCAAAGATTTTGATAACATGTAGGGATTTTTTGAAGCCCCTTTTACAGGTGTGAAATTTAGAGTATAACGAAATTTGGGTCAGTCTCAAATAGGGTGTAGACATTAAAGTCGCTTAGTTTGGTCTAACATTGAGAAAGGGTTTCAAGGGAAAAGGGCCACACAACCCCACAGATCATATTTTTGCCATCATCGATGTCACCTTATATTCTTGTTGCAAACCATATTAAAAAAAAATAGATGACAAATATATCCCATGCATTGCAAAAAAAGAGAGATGAAAAAGAATTAACTGCATTAAGTAGAAGTACAAATGCTTTTGAACTGGAACTGTCACTGTCGTTATTAGTCTTTAGTTGTAATACGTAATTTCTCTTTTCTCTTTTTCAGATCAAAGCGGTATACACTAAAGTAGGACTTCCAATACATTCAGTGATAACCAAGAACATTAGCTGCGATTCCTATTTTAATATAGCTGCAGAGCTGTCTTTTTATAGTGGAATTCCTTCAGGAAAAACCATTGAAGGGGTGTTCGAGGATGCTCTCGAGGGCGGAACAATCATTCGCAAGTTAACAACTAGCAACACAAAAGCCATGACCTTTAAGTTTCATGGTAAGTAATGTATTTCAGTGTAGAAGACATAATAGTAGTCACTTACATAACTTTAAAGTGATATTTCACTGGAGTGACCATTAAACAGCTCAATGATTCATTTAAAACACTCACGCCACTTTTTCAACCATTAAAAGTGATGCCAAAACCAACAGTGATTCGCCGGCGCACGTTTACCCGCGTTTCTTGCCGGATACATGTATTTTTAAGTTTTAGTTGCTTTTTTTATTGTCCGTTTTGTAATTTGCCATTGTAATTATAGTGGTTCGGTCAAAAAATAGAGATATTTTTTGCGCACGTTGTTTTATGCCATCAGTAGAAAAATTAGATCCCCTGGACTGCCTTTTACATGACTGTTTGCAATCGGAATAAAAGTATTATGCAAGCGTCGTTTGGTCAATGCCCTATGCGCCACAGGGCGTCTAAGGGATTGATGTTGGTAAGCGTCGTTACTGCGCAAAACACTTGTCGCCGTAGAAACCACTCATACAGTCAAAGCTAAGACCATGAAAATCAGATAAATTTACTCTTCAAGGCTGTCTTAGCTATGATTGTATGAGGAACACTGCTTGTTTTGAAAGGACAATAACAGAAACAAACGTATATTATTAACCAAGGACGCGGGTTGCTTCTGAGAGAACATCGGCCCTTCAGGGCTTCTTCTCTAACAGCACGGTCCTGAGTAAACTTGGTTAAAAAAAAACATCACACAATTTAATGACTGAAAAAACCCTGAAAAATGGTATATCAAGACTAATTCTAATACCATTATTGGACCGGCAATAAAGCACTCTGGTTGGCTGATTTTAGTTATTGACCCCCTCAGCTGTCTTTTATAATACATGTAATCGTACAATAAATAACTTACCACAAAAATAACAACAAACCAAATATACATCTAAGATAAATAATTTATGCAATTTTATTAATCATGCCTTATCATGTTTAGGTGTTACCATAAAATACAAGCCAAAAGATGGACAATGCCAACAAGTCTGCTGCGATGGAGCTGGTGGGGAAATGACTGTAGCCCCAGAATGCACTCCGGCAAACAAATGTGAAGGAATTGCGCTTGACGAGAAGAAAGAGGACGGACATTGCCCTGGGGATTCGAAGGGCACTTGCTCTTTGGAGTGCGAAGAAGGTAAACTTTGTGGATTTGTTTGTATACTTTGCTATTAATTCACCGGATTAAAAAAGCATATAATACAGCTTGCAAGATTATAAAAAATTCGTTATCGTATCTAATTTGAAAGAAATTGGTGCGAAACTTGTTTCACATTGATATTAGCCCCATACATTTACAGAAATTTCTATGACTGTGTTGCACGTCTTGCTACAAAGATATACAAAAATTTGCAAAATTGACGCTTTTCAATATGAAATGTCTCTTTTTAAGCTATGCCATCATGAGGAATTTTCGATTGTGTAATGTATAAAAATGCATTTAAATCATATCGAAGAATTGACCAAGACTACATAGGAACGATAAACTGAAATTGCAGTAAACAAGGATAACAATAAACAGGTTCTTTTAGTGTAAAGACAATAATTGATTAAGTTGCTTTTTTTATTTTCAGATTCAGGAGGTATTCACACTTCGCCAAGCTTCAATTTTGTTATTCTGCTGGCCATTGCAACGTTCGTCAAGTAAGTAGCAAAGTAAATGCAAAACGTTAACAACAATTGAAGCAATTGCGTAACAGCTGTCGTTGAACTTAAAGCCAGTGGAGGGAAGTGGGAGGGGGTATTAAGAGGGGGAAGGGTAGTGGTATACCAATGTGCCTTCAATAAAATCTACCCAAAATACCAAGAAATGCTTTCTAGCAAAAAAAAATATACTTGACATATACTTTTCATTGCCTCCATGTTTCTATAATCGTCACCTTTTGATTCACAACCTTTCCAAAAATGAACTAAAACTGTGAAGCTACCGTAAAGGAAGAGGATAAATCAAAATGTTCCAAATTATTGATACCATGAAAACGTTCTATCTTTTAAATTATTATATAACAAAAACATAATGTTCGATGATAAGTTTCAGCTCAGCAAAACCGTTAGATACACCGCAGATTAATTATAGTTAAATCAGGTATCCTGAACCGGACTATTCGCAGGATAGTTCATAACGCGCCCGGCTGTTAGCACCGCGAGTTTCGAAATGAATATTGTTATGGATCGGCGTGCGCTGCAATGATTAATCATTTAACGAAAAGTGTTTTTAAATAACGTTTCTGTCTAATCTTTTTCCTCCACAGAACGATATTCTTTTAAAAGAACAAGTACAGAAACAAACTACTAGAAGGTGGACAGGGCCCGCAAAGCAAGATCCAAGAATTTGAGTGCACGTGTGTGTGTGTCCACAAACAAAATGTTTTCATTAAAGACAGCCTAGTACTTACTCCTGCGCGGTCCCCAGTGGAAACAAATGTACATTGTTCAACAGAAATACATTTCACTAGAAAAGTAGAGTTACCCGGTTTCTTGTATTCTAATCATTCGTATAAGTGTATATAAAACTATTCACTGAAGTGAAGGATGATTTTTTAATAGTTAAGTTGTGTCAAAACTTACATTTTTCTCGGGTGCGTTACTCGGAGATGAATAGCAAAGGATATTCGGAGTATGAGTAGCCAATCAACCCGCGCCAGAAACACTATCCACTGTTTTAGCATATATATACAAAATTACATTGTCATATCGGTATTTTGTATAAAATAATAAGGCTTTAATGAAATAAAAAAGTGTGTGTGAATAAACCAGAAACATTTTATTGCTGTCTCTTTTCTTGTACTGTAATTGGTGCTGAATGAATAAAGGAGAACCACACCAAAGTTTGACTCCAAGCAGCCTCTATCAAACTGACAGCGCTCAGAAGGCTCCGTGCAAATCAACCGGAATCAGGTTTCGGGGTTGGGGACAAAGCAACAATCTTTGTAGTTACTGTTACTAAATATAATATGCCAGTTTAAAGAACATCAAATTTCCAAGGGGCAACCATCAGACCAATATTTATAGTTCTTGTTCACCAGTTAATTTTCTTCCGTGCGCCCATTCAAAAACGGGAATCGCGAATTATTTTTTACTTTTTGGGATAAAAGACTTAATTGAAAGCCGAGAATTAGCAAGCGAAACAAAAGCAGACGAGAAACCCACTGAATTTAGTATACGTAGTTTCTTTTTGTCTGGAGGCCAGCTTGTGTACAAAAAAAGTCACGGACGGGAACTACCCATCCTGGCATTTCTCTCGGACGGGCACTTTTTAAATAATAGAGTTTTTCTGTCAGGGAACTATCGACTGATAGTTGCCCCGCGGAAATTTGATGTTCTTAAAACTAATATTAGACCGAGAAGCGAAGCTGGAGGCCAGCTTGTTTACGAAAAAAGTCACGGACGGGAACTATCCATCCGGGCATTTCTCTCGGACGGGCACTTTTTAAATAATAGAGTGTTTCTGTCGAGGAACTATCGACTGATAGTTGCCCCGCGGAAATTTGATGTTCTTAAAACTAATATTAGCCCGAGAAGCGAAGCTTCGAGGGCTGATATGCTAGTTTTAAGAACATCGAGCATCGTGAATTGTTTTTTACTTTTCAGGATAAAAACTCAATTGAAAGCCGAAATTTAACAAACGAAACAAAACCAGGCAAGAAACCCACTAAATGTAGTGAATTTGGTTTGGTTTTTTGCCTGCAGGCACGCTTGTTTACCAAAAAAAAATTACGGGCGGGCACTATCGATCCGGGCATTTTTCTTTGGCGAGCATTATTTTAACAATAAAGTGTTTCTGTCGAGGAACTATCGGCTGATAGTTGCCCCTTGGACATTTGATGTTGTTAAAACAAATATTAGCCCGAGAAGCGAAGCTTCGAGGGCTAATATGCCAGTTTTTATCAGACCGATAGTTCCGAGACAGAAACACTCTATTGTTTTTATTGTTCACCACTAAATTTTCTTCCGCGCGCCCATACAAAAACGAGCATCGTGAATTATTTTTTTACTTTTCAGGATAAAAAACTCAATTGAAAGCCGAAATTTAAGAAACAAAACAAAACGAGACAAGAAACCCACTAAATGCAGTGAATTTGGTTGTTTTTTTTTTGTCTGCAGGCACGCTTGTTTACAAAAAAAATTCACGGGGGGCACTATCGATCCGGGAATTTTTCTTTAGCGGGCACTATGACTGATAGTGCCCTCCGCCGGACGAACACTATTGCGTCACGTGTTCAATTTAAACCAATCAGAATCGGAGAAAATTTAGTGGTGAACTATAAGGGCTGATAGTGCCCTCCGATGGACGAACACTATCGCGTCACGTGATCAATTTAAACCAATCAGAATCGGAGAAAATTTAGTGGTGAACTATAAGGGCTGATAGTGAACTCCGTGATGAACACTTTCGAGTCACGTGATCAATTTAAACCAATCAGAATCGGAGAAAATTAATTCGTGAAGCCCCCGTCCCAAACAAAAAAAGAGCCCCCTACGCCCCCCCCCCCCCTGCCCCCCCCCCCCCCCTTTCCAAAAAATATTTTAGACGCAAAAATCCCACCGAAAATACGCCGATTAGGTTTATATTTAGTTGCAGTTCTTAAGGAAAGATATAACTTTTCCAGATTCAGTATTGCTCGATGCGTTAAGTGGCTGGTAATGCTTTGCAGTACTTTCCAGCTCTTATACTTCGGTTGATGCTAAAATAATAGTATCAAACAAACATATCTTGCCGAGTGAACAAGAAGGGTTCCGAAATTGGCATTCAGTAATGGCGGACACAGAGCAATTGATCCTTTTGAAAACGGACTCACATTCGTTCAGTCTTGTTAAATGTTCTACTTTGATCTGAAGACAGCATTTTATGTTGTAAATAATAAAGATAGTAACTTTAAAGCTCAGTGATAAATAATGAAGATGAGTTGTTCAACAATGACACGAGCATGGGACAAAGAAAAAAAAACCGAGTCCCCGACGAGAACCGAGCCCATGGCCTCCCAGATACCAGTTAGGCGCTCTAACCAACTGAGCTGAGACTCGTGGTGAGCTGGGCCATTTACTAGGTTGATACGTGACACGCGTCCTGCATGCTGCTAGGATCAGCAATGTCGAAATCAACAAGTGTGTAGTAAATATTGAAGATATTATATCTTAAGCTCAGTGATAAATAATGAAGATGAGTTGTGTTGTATGTTGCACAATGGGATTAACGTGCTTTTGTGTGACTTTCAAAATCACTGCTCTGTATTGTCTTACTGGCACGTACTCGCACATGGCTTACTTGAACACGATTACGCAATAATTCTAGGGTAATGGCAGTTTTAGTTAGCTGAGACCTGAAAATTGGATAAATAAAACGTGAATCTATCAGAGGAATCATGTTTATTTGTAGATTGGCTATGTTTGCGACAGAAAGGGGTAATGTTTTTTGTCAACTGACAGCTGATTTGACTATGAGGGTAATTTGATTGCATTGGTCTAGCCTACTTAAATCGCGACCAGAAGAGGCGGTTGATACTTATCAGTGCTATGTATCGTCGTTGTCCAAGAGAAGAAGGAGTACATTCAAGAATGGCATTCACAGAGCAACGGACACGAAGATTCTGTGGACTACAGTATTCTATTTCGACAAAACGTCATTTAAAGAGATTAAAATTGCTTTTGCGTTTCTTTCAATATCATTGGCCTGCGACGCATTGAGTTAATTGCAAAGGAGCTTTTATCCTGCATTTAGTAATGATATTTACTAGGGGTGGGTCTTTTTATTATGTTGAGAAATGATGTGCAATAATCATACTACATGACAATGTTATTATCAACCTGATAACGTGAAACGTACTTCAAACAGGCGGGCACTGAATGATTAAAATGGACATCCTTTACAATGGAAAAATGAGGAAGAGGTTCAAGTAAATTAAAATATGTCGACCAAGCAAACACTGAAAAATTGAACCATATAACCGTCACAGTTTAAATAAATAAAAAAGGGCAATTTTAAAAGCATCGACTTCCCCAGGGCTATTTAAATGACATTTCATTATCTATGCAAATGAAACTTGAACAGAACTTATTTTAATTACGCTTTACCTGAAAATCTATTGCTGGCATCATTAATGGATGCAAAACACGCTTCCTTTGAGATCAACAAGGGCAAAAAATCGTAAGTTAGAAAAGAGAGATAGTGACATATTTCTTTTAAGTAGTAGATAAAATATGAGCGGGAGATCTGTATGGGCGTTTACAATGGCGAGCCGATAGGCGAGCCATTGTCGACGCCCATACAGATCGGACGCGAATATTTTATTCTACTTGTGAAATGAAAACAATAAATTGAATGCAAAGTATTATTATGCGAATCAGTAGAGATCTGTATCAAAAGTTAATGAATACTAATTAGCTGAGCAGGAGTTTGTATCAAAAGTTAATTCTATTGATTGATTTGTATGGGGGTTTACAGCTGTGTACATGTGATCTGAATACTGTGCTGGGATTGGTTTGCGCCCTCATGAATTATTAATGAATTTTACAACTTTATTTACATCTTAAAGGGATAAAGTAAGATATATTTAAAACGTAATGCTCTGAGAGGGGAGAACATTTTATAAAACATATTTAGAAAACCTAGAGAAGAAAGATAAATAAAAAAGAAAAATGGAGAACCAAATCAATTAAAATAAAGCTTGAAGAGGAAGGAATTAAAAAATAAATAAAACGACCGCGAAGGTTGAAATTAAAGAGATGGACAATTGAAAATTGGGCTTTTAAAATACTCCAAAGAGGGATTTTATCTTCAGAAAAAGGAAGAATGAACTGACAAACTGCATAACCAAAAGTATATTTCAGTAGCAATGAATATAGGATGTGATTGATGCCAAGTAAAGTGGGTTTAGGAAAAGGCGGGGATAAATTAGGTACGTTTCAATATAATTGATAATTTGTACTAGCTTCTTTAAGTATAGGAGGCAATATGCATAAAACAGAAGAAGATTCAGTTATTTTACCTGTACATGTACGACGTACTGATTACTAGAAAAATCTATTTTAAACAGTGCGTTCATCTACACTGGACGAAAACTTGAAGTAAATATGATACAAATTTAGGGCTCTAAATTTGACCAAAATTCTGACATTGGTAGCAAAGATGATGCAAACGCAGATGTTTGTTTCTAATGTATTTACACACAAATGTGAAGTCAATATAATATCTACTTTACATTTGCTTTGTTTTTGATATCTCAGCAAATCAACAAATTTCGGAAATACATTTCCTACAGCTTTGCTTTCTTTGCAAAAGTGAATCCGTTTTAGCAGTTCAACTAGAAGCCCACGAAGAAAGGACGTTCGTTACATGAAGGTAAAATACATTTATTTTTGATTTGATGTAAATGTAAATTAATTTAATTGACACTATTTTTTCTAATTTAGTCAATTAGTTTGGGCATATTTGGGGATTCTCTAGGATCTTTTTGGAATCAACAGCAGAAGCAAGTACAGCAAACATATTCTGCTGTAAAGATAATCTCAAAGGCGGCTTATTGATAATCTAAGACCTTCTTCAAATTCTTGTTTATAGACCACATGTAAAATCGTACAGAGTAAAGAAATGAGGTGACCTCGTCTTTTCTGGCAAGCAACAGTAAAATTGGTCTGCAATTCGTGATAAACAGTAGCAGTAATCTTCAGAAAGAAGGTAAACCATGATTTAACAAAATCACTTTATTAAGTTGCAGGACATAGAAACTTAACCCTAACAAAAATTAGACATCTCTCGTGAAGTATATAGAGCTCCTATCATCATATAGTTTCGATCTGAAATAAAATGTTATTTCATTTGGTAATCCAAATTACTTGGAAAATGTCATCCCACCTGCTATTTACTGGTTTCCTGCCCTTGTATATATAACCTCGCCAATACTCGGTTATTGAACAATAATTCGCCGATGGCGAAGTAAATATTGGTTAATATTTTCCGAGACGAAGTAAGGAGATATTCACCCACGTTCGCTAAGCCTAAGGTGAAATATTGCTTCAGTATAATATCCAGAGAAGAAAATCAAAAACAACAAAATTAAGGGATAAGACATGGAAATAGCAGGGACAAGTGCGCCTTCATGAAAAAAACTTACGTATTGCATTACAACGACCTAATTACAAAATAAGGAACCATTTTATTTTTTTGGGGCAAGCTACAGGATAACTACTATAGGTACATGTATAATGTTTTTTATAAACCTTAAAACAGCGCAAGAGGCCTGCCAATTCCAGCAAGGTCACGCTTTCTTTCGGAGCTCCCAGCGGCTAGAAGGGCGCAGAGCGGAGCTTCATAAGCATAGAGAAAGAACAATCATTCGTGCACTGAAAAAGGAGAACTTTGCATTTGATTTTTCATGGTCATCATGGCTAGCGGCATAGTTCGCGGGCTCGTGCGCTCTACGTACGATGTACGTGGCTCAACGTGACGGTCATACTCCAGAAATAGTAGGTTAATATTTAGGTTAACATGAGCTTGCATCTTTGATATTGGACTTCCTACTATGCTTAAAATATATAAACGTTTAAAACAGATCTAAAATGTTTAAATAATATTTTGCTTTTGATGTTCATACCTGTTTCCTAAATGTTCGCATAATTGGGATGTATATCATGGCCAGTGGTTTCCGCATGCCGCTAGGGACGTCTCAGTAACTCTTAACAGTAACTCTTGCGAAGTCATTTTTCTCTCACGACTCTTAACAGTAACCCTTGCGAGGTCATTTTCTCTGACGAAGACCGCAGAAGGCGATCGAAAGTTTAGAGTTTTTTTAAGATTTTTGATCTGTTTTATATTGATATTGATCAACATTTGGCATTATTACTCTTATATTGAACGTCCCCGTGCCTCTTTTAATAATAGCAGTTATTTACACAATTGTGTGCATTAAACTTTGGTCACGTAAAGTGCCGGGAGAGGGATCCACTCAGAATGAACAACAGTCTGAAGCTGTAAAAACTGCGAGAAAAGTTACGTTAATGATGATTGCGGTAGTGGTTTTATATATACTGTGCTGGTTTCCTATGTTTATATTAGGAATTGTTCAGTATACTAGTCATATGCAAATAAGCGGAAGCTTCCTTTTATTCATTATTTGGTTAACAGTTACCTACAGTGCACTGAATCCTTACGTTTATCTCATCTTTAGTCAAAAGTTTTGTAATGGATTTAAAAATGTTTTGAGAAATTTCCCTGGAAAAATGAGATTTTGCAATTTTAATACTCTTTCTTTGAGAACTCGAAGCGTGGAACTCGAACAGCTGTAAATATGGAAAAAAGGGGACGGGGGTGGGTGGCACTTCTTAGCATGTTATCTCCCGTGGTTTGCCGCATGGAGCTAATACTCTATTTCAGGCCAAAAATACAAGCTGCATTTGTAACGAAGACCAATTTAGAAATTTATGTTTTTTTAAATGCACGATGTTGACCCTCGATGTCCGGTTTTTTTAGACATATTGAAGCATCCAGGGTAGTGTTATCTTATTATTTTACAATATTTATCATATTTAAAAGCAATTTAATATTTGACTTAAAGTTGTTAATCAAAATTTAGTAGTATCCAAAGGAAAATAGTTATTTCAGAACACTTTTAGTTTTTGTTTTGTTTTCTCAAACACCCGCTGTGTTTTATAAAAATAAAATTAATAAAAAGTTTAATTAAAACGAAGTCCGCCAAGCAAACACTTACAAGTTGAACCTCATAACTGATAGAACTGTAAATGATAAAAACATATACATTGACGTTCTACACACTGTAAAAGAGTATTTTATTTTTCACGCAATTGAATTTTCGCATAGATGTTCATTGCCAAGTAACTTTTGTTCCAAGAATTAAAAACATTTGAGTTATTGGCGTATGTCTGTTTAACCGTATTATTTTATTCAGTAGAGAGAAATAGAAAGTAAATTATAATAAGTAATGCTGCGGCGATAGAAGGACGTTAGACAGGTGCACATTGTGTCAGAGCAGAAACCCATAAGGGTTGAAACGTGTAACGCGCGCGCACAGCGTTTGAATATTCATTTTGCTAAGTACCATATTTGGAAACACGAAGAATTTGTACGCGAATGCTTTTTACACGTAATAACACACGCAACATAATTTTTGGTTTTGCGGTAAGTTGCTTGAATTTCGACCTAAATGCCGTAAATTTCTTACAGAAACTAAAGAAATACATTAAGTGTATCGAAGCGAAGTTATCAAGACTACTTCAAGAAGATGAAACAGCCAAGAATTTAACCAAATTTAACTTTATTCAACCAAGCTTGTTCAAAAACAAGATAACGCCATCGAGCGCGAGCTAGCGCGCGCTGTGAATTTAATCCAGATATAGTAATTTTGATTGGTCAAACGTTTCTGGTGATTTTCCAAATATGGTACTTAGTGTAAACGAATGTGCAAACGCTTTGTACAATGCGAATCATAGGGAGTTACACGTTTCAACCCTTATGGGTTTCTGGTCAGAGTCATAATACCTACCTCCTATCAACTTATACATTCGAAAGTGCAAGTGTTGTAAATAATCACGCTAGAAGCGAAAAGGCTCTCCTTTGTGTGCGAAAAAACTGCAACTACTTTGAATTCAC
>NC_135758.1:43774502-43790072 GCF_052425735.1 Oculina patagonica | reverse complement strand
CTCTAGCCTGTGAGCAGGTGCACGCTTGGGGCTTTACAGGTGAGCAAATCATTCCAAACAGTCAATTTACCTTCCATTTCACTAAAATTGAATTAGCAGACAAAACTTGCAGTTGGATGTCCTGAGGCGCAGCATCTGGAGCTGAAAACAAAACAAAAGAATAAAAATACAGTCACGAAAATGTAAAACAATTTACATGTACTATGAACCCTTTTCTCTCTGAATCGTTAATAGAGCGGTTGTCGCTTGAGTAATTCGCATTTACTTTGATTCTGAGTTATTACGCTTATAGCGATTGGTTTGAAAATCTCGCGCCACTTCCTCATCCAATCAGAAGTAGAACCAAAACCAATCGCGGCTTGTTCGCATACGATTCTTCACGCTTTGCGCCGAGTACTGATTGGTTCAATTGACTGTTTGTGTCTTTTGTGATTGACAAGATACTTTGGTTTTGATTTTACGATTCTCAATTGAAAACCAAAGAGTTAACCAAAAACGGAACTTGTTTTGTCTAAACTTGAGGTTAATGGTCTTTTTTTGAAGGCGTTATTGAAGACATTATCTTATTTCGCCAATCATGTAGAGCTGTAAAACATAGCCAGTGACGACGAGCATCATACAACGAAAACTTTGCTACAGTTTGTTGCATCAAAGCGTGAGATAAATAAATACCTGCTTCACCAGTTGTCGCTTCAGCTGTAACTGAAAAGTTCCCCCACATAAGAGTCAATTCCCCAGTGGCTGCACGAATCCTGAACTGATAGCGAGTGAATGGCTTTAAGCTGCCAATCACAGTCTTAAGTCCAGGAATCTGATTGGCTGACAACACTTTGCTGATGACGTCACTACTGTCAGCGGCATTGTATTGGATCTCATAGCGTGTGATCTGACCGTTTGGCTGAGCTGGTCTGTTCCATGATACGCTGATGGCAGTTGAATTGGAAGGTGCCACCACTATGTTCGTTGGTGACGAAGGAGCTAAAATTGTGAAAATACATGTACAAAATTAGTACACTAACCTCTACTATTGCTAAGCCTCCGTAAAGGAGCATCTCTCATTAGTGTAAGTAAACAGGACAGGCCCTCGAAGGTAATATGAGAAATTATACAATTTATCTTGAGTTCGCGCGTCGTAACTCGAATCTTGGGATTCTCGGCTCGTTTGAAGAGAGACGCTTTTCGTTTTTCGCGCGTCGTCGACAATCGCGACTCGTTTCTCGAAAGTCGCGTCTCTTTTCTAGAGAGTCGTGTCTCGTTTCTCAAGAGTCGCGCGTCGTTTATCGAGAATCCCGTGTCGTTTCCCGTGAGTCGCGTGTCGTTTTTCCTAAGTCGCGTGTCTTTTCTCAAAAGACGTATCTCGTTTCTCTGAGGTTACGACTTGTTTCTCGAAAGCCGCGTCTCTTTTCTCGACAGTCGTGTCTCGTTTCCCGAGAAGCGTGTCTCGCTTCTTGTTTTTAGTGAGTCGTGTGTCGTTTCTCGAGGGTTGCACGTCGTTTGTAGAGAAATGCGATGGCTTGGTCTTCTCTGGAAATTTTAACAAAGAGTTATATTCCCACTTACCATCTTGCAAGGTTTGGTTTGCAACTGTCGCCCCAGGACTCAAACCAACAGCATTACGCGCTGAAATTCTGAACGTGTAACTTGTGTAAGGAGCAAGATTTCTCACTGTGTATGACGTCACAGATAAGTTCTCTTCCAACACAACATAAGCCCCAGACTCCCTCTTCATTTCTATTCTGTAGCCGGTAATAGCACTGTGTCCATCAAACCCTGGTCTCCATGACAACTGAATAACGGTAGAGGATAGTGGGATGGCCGAGATTGAAAGAGGAGGACTAGGAGCCACTGTTGGAGTAAAAGAGAGATCTATGAATACATAACTATCTAATATATTCTGAATAATTAATATTTATGAAATAGAAAACAAGCGTGCACCTACATGTAAGAGTAAACTCGAAAGCTAACTCCAGCCTCGGATAAGATGTCACTTACTTTTTCGTTTTATATAATTATACAGATTTGACGCTAAAACAGTATTTGACAAAGATCTATAGCAGATTTTGTGCAAATCAACCAAAAAACCAATCGCCAATTTACTTAAAATGTGACCCCTAAATTTAAATTTGGCAGAGTTTTTAACAGGTTTTTATTGGTAAAATCACGGTCACATAACAAACAAGAATGCCTTCTGACTAAGGAAAAAGAGCGAAATAGTTTTGTTCCTCCTGATATTAAAAAGCCACTTATGTCCACGATTGAACGCAAGTATTGTTTAATAAGTACTTCATGTTTGACTATGTTATTTGGCATTTCAATATTACTTCATATTTAACAGATTTTGGTGTGTTTTGGTGAACTTTAATTAATGAGGACACTCTGTGATGCCTGTCATGAGGAGCGTGCATCTCATTATCGTTCAATCCTGGACATATCTGTAAAAAGCTGGGAAAGACTGTAAGCCGTACACTGCTCAGGAAATCGACAGCTGTAGATGGCATTTTAATACAAACTGAGATACATTTGAACAAAGTCAGGCTGTTAATTTTCAAGTTGCAATCCGTTTTATTATTTTTGTTAAATTTTGTCCAACCACGCCCTCTCTTAATGGCTTTCCTGTGCTTCTCGTGAGTTCTTTTACTAGTAGTTTTAAACTGTTATTGTGATGTTTCAGATAGTTTGATGACCAGCTGGTCAGAGCTGAAATTGCAAAAAAAAAGTGTGGCCTGCATTACACCACACAGCGGTCAAACGCAAAAATGACGTCACCACTGGTTTTCGCCGACTCGAACTTTTCTACGAATTTGACTCGAAAGTGGGCAAACTTTTGTAAGAAATTGTTAAAGAAATAGTACGGTGAAAGAACATTTCAAGCTGGGACACTCAGTGGAGATGAATTAACAAATTTTGTATCCATAAGCGGCGTATAAACCTTAACTTTCCAGGGACGGCGTTAACTTTTGGGTTTAAAGCGAAAGATTTTGAAAAATTTAAGACTTTGTATGGAAAATTTTGGCGGGAATTACACAGGAACTGCGCACGCGCGGTGCGTTTGACCGCTGTGCGGCATTACACTAACCTTGTACGGTCAGGTTTCCATGCTGTGATTTCCTTCCAGCGGCATTAGAAGCAACGCAGGTATAAACACCACCATCCGCTTTACGCACGGATCCTATTTCAAACAAACTGCTTGTCCCGGACAACAACACGCCATTCTTATACCACGTGATACTTGGCTGGGGAATGCCGCTGACTGCACATGTTAGGGTGGTGCTACTTCCAAGCTGAACCAATCGAGGCACGTTAAACGACGTTATGTTTGGAGCAACTGCAGACATCAAAGAGGAGTTTTAATTTATGTTAAGACAAACTAGATGACTACACAATGTAAATACCGGCAGTTAACTCTGTCTTAACGGACACCTCTTTAAGACGGACACCTGGTGTTGGTCCAGTCCCTGCCATTTTTTAGTAATTTTACTAACTAAACTCCCTATAAGACGGACAACTCTCTAAGACAGACAGTTGGGGCCGGTCCCGACGGTGTCCGTCTTTGAGAGAGTCAACCGACTGTACGTTCTTCCTTATAAACTTGTAGCAAACCAATATTGGAGAACTAAAATGTATCTTGTTTATCAACATTTAAATTACTGCATGCTATTCGCAAAATATTGACTTTACTCATAACTAATATACCACCAGAAACCTAGTGAAATGGATATTGATGTAAATGAATTCACAAGGAAACTTACTGCGTCAAGAAATTTGTATGAAAAAATGTTTTAGTGAAGTTTGTTAATTATTATGCTATGTAACTTGATTTATTATATCTCTGAGATAGTACGCACGCTGTGATTGGTCAATTTTACGGGCCGTATTCTGCAGTACGGCCCGCGAAATTTGACTGAGAGTTCTCCTGATGCCGTACGCCTTTGCAAGTTGAAATGTCTTGCGAAGAAGATTTTCAAAACTTCCTACAACGTTCGCAGTCAGAGGAGAAAAGCGAGGAACAAAGGCGAAGCGAAGAAGGTCTACCGAACTTTAAACTCAATTTTTGTGATCTGTTGGAAGGAGAAAACTTCCCTGATGTCGCGGACTTAGAGCAACCCGGGCAGGATTCAAGTCAAGAACTTGAAAGTTTCATCAGTGCCGTGAAATAAGCAAACACGGTCACGAAGACGAAAAGTGAATGGAAACGGTTCGGCAATTATTGTCAAGAGCAGACTGATGGAACATTTCATGTAGAAACCGTACCTGCTGACGTCTTCGATAAGCTCCTCGGAAAGTTTTTCAAATACGAACGCAAACGCGATAGAGCTGAGTACGAGCCAGACAGCATTTCAAGCTTTCAACGTAGCATTCAACGCCGCCTTAAAGAGCTAAGTTTTTTTAAGTAGTTCCTTCAAACTTTATACGTGTTTTCTCGTTCAGTATTTTCTACAAACACTGCCATAAGTTTTCGAAAGTTTGATAAGCTATGCACTTTCGTCGCCAAGCAAAGAACTTTAGAAGTTATTCCAAAGGAAACTTGCGCTGTATCTAGTTTCATCCTGTCACTGAAATTACTGTAAAACTAATTGCAGAAATAAAGTAGTAAAGGTTGGATTTAAATTATGTTTATACGCTTATCAATCGAGCTATTAAACGGCCGAATTGTTTACGACAAAGCCAATGAAATTCACTCGTCCTTTCACCTTTGACGTACGTCAGTCAAACGAAGCCGCTTCCAGTACTCTTGACTTGAAATGTTTTCTTTTCTCCAGAGTTAGAGATATAATAAATATCTTATTAACCTCGTTTTCTCGGTCCGTACTGTAAAATACGGATCCTCGTTTTTTCCCGTCGACTTATTGCCCGCGCGCTTCGCGCTTAGGCCATAAGTCGAAGGGAAAAAACTCGGTCCGTATTTTACAGTACGGACCTCGAACTCGATTAATAAGAGGTATGTATTTATGCCCTTATTTTAACCTTACATGTATTTTGTGTTTAAACTTTCTTTAAGTCATGGCACTAAATGAATTGGTTGGACTTAGGGCGTCAAAATGATAAAATGACACTTTATTCTTATTTCAGGAAGATGGTGAAACAGAGTGCCCAGCAAAAAAGTGTTCAACTACCTTATTACATGAAATGTTCGCGACACGTTAATTTCGCGATTTTGAGGTGCGCATATTTCGCGACACTTAAATTTTGCGATTTTGCGAAAATGTTGTATTTTGAATCACTTTACTTTCGCGTTTTGGGTAAGACACAACTTGCATTTCCTTGACAATATCATTTTAAATGTCCTTGAATTAAATAAAACGACTTCATCAAAGGAAAAAATAACGTCAAAATTAACAAAAAATGCAAGGGCGGGACTTATTCTCGACAACAGCATCAACAGAGCAGTTCTCACAATGTCTACAAGTAGGTTATGCTTGTACGTGCATGAGTTATTGTTCTTGAGTCAATTGACGACAACATCCATTTACATTGATTATTCTTTCCTTCAATAGTACTGTAATAAACTTATTCTTTCTTGATTATTGACATAATGTGAGTCACTTTAATTTCGCGATATTTTTGCGAAAATTTCATGTAATAACAAAGGTAGATATTCCGCACAAGTGCGACGTGCTTTAAAAAAAATGTCTTTTCAACAAAAAGGCAAAAAAACAAGGAATAATTATCTTAAACGCAGTTTTGGTTATTCTGGGGTTGTTCTTTGGAATGTACTGCCACCGGAATTACGTAAGCCATTAACACTTACAAAGTTTAGAAAGGGAATCAATGACGTATATTCCTCAATGGGCACTCACACGGCAAACTGGTAAAACAGTATTTTAGACCTTATTTATCTCTTAATACTTATGTTTTTTCGTTGTTGTTTTTTAACCTTGTTTAAATACAACTCTGTCCACAATGTATGTCTAAGTCTAATAAAAGGCGAAAATCGTCGATAACATAATCCATTAAATGGATCCTGTTATCGAAGATCTGGGCCTTATATTTCACTGACAAAATCCCAATAGGCAGTGTTCTTTAACATAACGCCTCGTGTGTGAAATGATACATGTTGCACGATCAAAGGACATGAAATATAAAGTTACCCTGTATTTCACTGACAAAAGCCAAGTATGCAATGTTCTTTAACATAACGCCTTTTGTGTGAAATGAAACTGATGTTTTTTGCTGTTGTTTTTTTTTCTACCGTGTTTAAATAAAGTTTTGTCTACAGGGTATGTCTAATAAAAGGCAAAAATTGTCAATAATATAATCCATTAAATGGATAATTATAATATTATCGATGATTTGGGTCATATATTTCACTGTCAAAATCCCAGTATGCAGTGTTCTTTAACATAACGCCTTGTGTGTGAAATGATACATGTTGCTCGATCAAATGACGTGAAATATAAAGTTACCCTTACGCTAATTTCTCGCAGCACTCACCCTGCACAAGTAAATAAGCGATTCCCACATGGAAATTTAACCCATTACTAACATTACAGCTGTACTGTCCGGCATCGCTTGCGATCGTGTTCAACACTGTCAGGCTGTCTCCACCAATCACAATCCTTCCACCTGTTGTCAACTGCATGTCACCTTTGAACCACGTGACTACTGGTTTTGGATCACCTGACGCGTTGCACCGGAATGAGGCTGAAGATGATTCATTGACAGTGACGTTCACTGGGTTTATGTCAAGAGAGGCTGGCACTGAAAGAAACAGTCGCAGTAATCTTGTGATGTCAGGAATGTATAACAATCAAAAGCAGGCTATAATGTAAGTACTCAAAGGTATTCGAGCTAATGAAAAATGTCAGAAATATATTAACATTCCATGTATAAAGCGCCACTGTTTTGATTTTGTTGCAATAACAATCTACACAAAATTGAATTGGAAGCGTGTCAGATTCGGTGATTATACGTTCGGAAGACCTATACCACACTGTAATTGCCTACAAATTATTTTAAAGTATGATGAAAAATTGGAGCGTTTCTTTACCCAACTTTCATGACATGGGGAAAAATGCCGTTTTGGGCGTAAAAAAGGCCAGCTACAATTTTCAAGAAGGCAACAGCGGCTTGAAATTCGGGTTATAAAATTTCATTTCCAAAATTTTCTAGAGTAGAAAAAAAGCATGATTTTTCTGTCTGTCTTTTGACTAATAAAAAAAAACTTCGTAATACACTGTATGACTTTCACAATTCTGCAACAAATGTATATATAACAAGATAATTTGACATACAAAACATAGCTAAGCTTGCATGTATTCCTGCACGAAATCTAATGCCAAATTCCGAGGGTAAACAAAGTGATGATGATGATGATGAAATTGGCTGCAGTCACACTGGCTTTGGTAGGTTCAAAGAATGCATGACGCTATCCACCAGATAAATCAATTTCCATCGAATAGTGTACAGTTTGTTTTGTCAACTCTTTGAATAGCAATTTATTCAGGAGATATCATTACCCAACGTTTGAACAACCTTCTGGAAGACAAAATTACCTTTCACCCTCAAATACGCTGATGACTCCAAATGTCCAGCAATATTTACAGCTTTGCAAATGTACTTTCCTTCATCTTTCTTTTGTATTTGTCTGATTTCAAGAGATCCTGCTGTAATGACATAACGCTCTGTTTGTGTGAGTTGTACTCTCGATCCCCCAGAAGTGTAAAACCACTGAATGCTCGGTTTTGGAATTCCATTAAATGAACACTCAAACTTCACTGATTCTCCAACTGTCTTGGTGGCATTTGCAGCAGATGAGACAAGAGATGGTGGGACTTAAAAATAAAATAAAATAAAATGTCTTGTTAGCTGTTTGAAGCTTGACCTGAAATGTGAAATGAACTCTTCAAAGTAATTTAGTCTCATTGTGTTTCTCTTTTAGATTTTCATGCGTTTGCGGTTTGGTAATACCCCTAGTCACTTCGTCCCACCAAATTCCAGAGTTGTAATGTGTCAGCTTGTGTGCGCCAAAAAACTACTAAATCAACCTCTTGAATTGTAATCAATACAATGCAAAACGAGGTCAGGTAGCAGTTCTCACAAGATCTGACATGAATAATTCAGAAGAGACCTTGCAAGCGGAACACTAAATTCAATTATGTTGCTACTGAAAACCTGCTCTTAGCAATCTATGTAACTATTTTATTTCATAGTACAAGTGCACCTACCATAAATAACAACATCAGCTGTCGCAGTAGCAGAGCCAGCAACATTGGTCGCAATACAACTAAACTTCCCAGCATCCTGCACAACAGAACTGGAAATATGCAAGCTCCCATTGGACAGCAAGGTCACGTGATTAGTATCCACAGGCTGACCATCTTTTTGCCATGTTAGTATTGGCAGTGGAAAGCCTGTGGCCTTACAGTGTAACGTAAGAGGATGGCCCTGTGTGACGTTGGTGTCCCTGGGCTGAACTTGGAACGTAGGTGGAACTGAAATGTAACAAAGAAGTAATTAAAGCTTGGTTTGAGTTTTTGTTATGATCTGCCAAAAACGTTATTTGTACAATTCAATTATTTATAAGATAGAAGTAATTTTAGCCTGGTGAAGCTGCTGGATGTGCCAGGCACCCAACCTCCATTTAGCGATGCAGTTGTTAACTGCAGTGATGCACTGTTGTTATTTTTTTAACAGTTTATTTTTAAATTATTAACAAGTGTACAATGTACTCACCATGGACAGTAACATAGGCCAATGAAGATGTTCTCGTAGCTTGAAGATCAGAATTTGTTCCATCACAGAAGTACATTCCTTCATCTGATTTTTTAATAGCTGAAAACTTGATTGTTCCAGAACTGTCAACAGAAATGCCGCCACCAGGTGTTATTAGCTGATAGTTATGATACCAGCGAATTGTGACCTGAACAGGAAAACTGACTGGAGGGACGCACTTCATGCTGACGGCATCACCCACTACAGCAGTTTGGTTGCTTGGATTCTCAACAAAAACGAAGTCAAAATCTAAAAAGAATTTAGGTAAAGTTTAAAAAAAAATCATTTAAAATTTAAGGCCCCTACCACTTGGCAGTATCCTCCCCAAAGCATTACATGTTTGTTTACTTCTCATGGAGAGAAGTTTCTCAGAGTACCAGTTAGAGAACAAAATAAATATCTCGACTCTAGTTATGTTCGACAAACATAAAGCACTTAGACTACAGTACTATTACTTGTCTAGAGGGGAGGGCACTTGTACATTTGCAAGGGGATGCTCTGCTGGGGTGGTACCCTTCCCCCTCGGTGACCTAATGGGTAGCATGCTGGACTCCATATCTAACAGCCCGGGTTTGAGCCCTAGCTGGGGTTGTAATTGTGTTGTGTTCTTAGGCAAGACACTTAACTCTCAGTGCCTCTCTCCATCCTGGTGTACAAATGGGTACCGGCAAATTTAATGCTGGGGAGTAACCCTGCAATGGACTAGCATCCCAATCCACTGAGGGGGGATTAGAAATACTCCTTGTTGCTTAATGCTACAGAAACCAGGATAAGCTCCAGCTGTATGGGCCACTTGGCTCAACACAGACCAACCCTCCCCTGTCCCCCTGGTTGGCTAGTAACCATTTTGGTCACTTAACCTTGAAAACTAAAAATGTACACTAATATATTTAATGTCATATTTATTAATACCGCTAATAAAGACATTCAAGTAACTGAATCATAATGAGCTCTAACAACTACTTACATGCAACTCTGAAAAACACAGCCCCACTTGAGACTGAGCCAGCAGAGTTTGTTCCACTGCACACATACTGTCCAGCATATGAACGGTTCACTGGTGCGGCAAAGTAAAGGGAGCCATTACTCAGAATGTAGCGATTAGATACATTATTAACTGGCTGTCCATTCATTGTCCAGGATATCAAGGGTGGAGGAACTCCAAGGATTTGACACGGCACAATGGCTGGGAGATGTTCTGGTACAATCATGTTTGTTGGACGAATGCCAAAATGAGGCTTGTTAAGAGCAGCTATCAAAAGACAAGCACAGTCCAATTTAATATAAATAATAAATAAAATTAATGATTGTAAGATTTTAGTTATAAAAAGTTATAATTATGTAGCAAAAGTTTAAGAACCATTTCGGTCAGTCTAATGCCATAAATAAATATTAATAATGTTCAAAATGTATGTACTAAATAATGAAGTTTTAATTGTTTAATAATTTTTTTATTTATTTTATTTTGTTCCCATCTTACAATTTTCCCTTTCAAGAGCAACTGCCCATGCAATTGTGTTTTATCAGCAATTAGACAACAGTGTGAGAACCAATCAGATTAGAGCGTACTTACAGTGTATACAAATCGCTTGTAGAATTGCTCAAAGGGAGACTTTAATCTTTTAGAGTGCCTACTTAAAAATTAGACTACTCTTCCTTATTTTCTATGAACAATAGTAAACTTGGCCACACTTTGTTGACTATTTGCTCATATGTTGTAGTGAAAAGCTCAGGTTCAAAGTCTAAATATTTAATTAATAAATTTACTTACGAAGCACAGTTAAATATGCTGTCTTGCTGGCCTGTGGCTGACCAGGCAATAAGGGATTGATAGCCACACATCCATACCATCCTGCACTTGAGAATGCAATATTCTTCACAGACAGAGCAGACGACGTGGCCTTTGTGCCTGGAATATGAAATGGACCTGTCACATCACCTTGAGTGAAAGGTTTTCCATCCTTCTGCCAATGGATTGATGCATAAGGCAAACTTTCTTCAATAACGCAATCAAATGTTGCCTGCTCTCCCAATCTTTTTGTCACATTGCTTGGCGGTGTAAGAAAATTGGGTTTAATATCTGCAAAAAAAATAATATATAATTGTTAAGGACAGTTAACAAATTGCTGGCAGAACATGGTTATGTAAGTTTCTCATTGTCGAGTAGCAGTTTTTCTTTTTCTTTTTTTTTATTAGAAGGATAGGGAGAGGGATGAGTAATAGGTCCACAATGGACATAGTAAAACATGACTTCATTGGGTAAATTAACCCTTAAAATCCCAAAAGTGACCAACATTAAAATTCTCCTCACAATATCAATACTTAATCAAGAGAACGGTTTAGAGAGTTAATACGATGATTGCTTTGATCTATAAACAAATTCTCTCAATACTACAAAAAAGTATGGAGATCAGTCAGGAGAATTTATATGTGGATATTCAATTCCCACAGCATGAACAAAAAAGGCTGACTGAGCTTCTCTTTGAACTCCAAAAGGTGGCCATAATATTGTCAGAGGTAGTCAGCTCTACTGTCTCTAATTTCACCATAGCTTATTGGTTAGAACACTGGAATCTGGATTGAGCAGTCTGGACTTGAGCCATATAGTATGTTTTGTTAACATGAATTTACTGGAAACTCAGCCCTTGTAACAACTGACCCCAGTTTGTGTGTGTAAGCAGATTAAATTAATATGGTTTAGCCTCCATTAGACTGTTTACAGTCCCCTAGTTTTCCATTAAGTCATAGAGATCAGTCGTTGAGTTCGACAGGCTGCCTTCTTGGTTCCTTAATGTACCATAAAGATCCATGTATAAGCCGCACCTTTTTCCTCAAAATTTAAGTCAAAAATTGGGTGTGCGGCTTATCTACGGAGACATCTGGTTGAAGTTCTCAAAGGCCTAATTAATATTCATAAAAAAACTTCTCATGACGTCACTGAATAAACATATTAATTACAACCTGAAAACTTTGTTGTTGTTCACTGCCTTTTCTTTCCTCTACAAAGCTGTCTGCAGTGACGCCTGCCGGTCACTTCGACGCATGTCTTTCTGCCACGTGCGAGAACTGAATACAAAGATAATCGCAAGTACTTACGAGGCAAATGAACGACCTCTTCGCTTTTTTATTGACCTTCACAGCAATTACATCTATTGGATTATCAAACTCCTTTTCTGCATGAAGTTTTTATCTTGTTGCGGGCAGCAGTTTCCAAGAATCTTAAAACGTGGTTTCTTTCGAGAGCCAAATCGTAAGAATGTGCCACCATGTTTGTTTTGTCATGCTCAGACTCCTCTTTACATTTCAAAGCTTGGCTACTAAGCATTCATTCACGTACGAATCACGATTGCATCGAGTGATTAGAAGTGATAATCTTGAAAAAAATGATATCAAGAGAGCATCTAAAGTTAAAAGATATTGTGAACTCAAACTAAAATGGAGGTATGACAAGTGAAATTTTGCTCTCGTAAGACGTAATTCATATTAAATTTTGCAACAACCGCCGTGTCAGTGTTTTGAAACCTTGCTTGTTTGCCAATGTTTGTTTACCAACAAAACTTCAAACTTTATTGTCTGTATTTTTTTCCAAATTGGAGCTTCCAAATTGGGGGTGCGGCTTATCTACGGGTGCGGCTTATACACGGAACTTTACGGTAATTAAAAAGTGGGGAGAGTGCAAAATGCCCTAACCACGGGTTTTTGCAATCTCCCCAGTTTTCGTTTGCATTCAGGAACCAAGATGGTGGCCGTCGGACTCAACAATCAATCTCTACGACTTCACGGGAAAAAAGGGGACTGTGTACAGTCTAAGCCTCTATTAATGGACACCTCCTATAGGTGGACACCTCCCGTAAGCGGGCACTCATGATCAGACAGTCATGGTCCCTGCCCATACAAACACTACATTTTCAATCTCCCGTAAGTAGACACCTTTCTCAAGTGCACACTCTACCTACAGTAGTCCCAAGGGTGTCTGCTTATGCTTAGTTAATGTGTGACTGTGATGTTATGTACATACAAGCTTTTTGAACATTTGCTGTTCTGCTATACTTGATCAGTGACGTTCCTGTGACATGTGCACCACATATGAATGTTCCAATACTTTGTGCTGGAATGCTGCTATAATACAAAGAGTTATTTGCCAGCTGTTTCCAAGGTTGGTTAGCGGGATTAAAAAGCCAGACGTCATTATTTTTCCATGATATGACAACATTTTCAGGACCACTGTATTGTGCTTGACAGTTGAGTAGAAGAGGTTGTCCGACAGCAACAACGTGGTCTGAGGGCTGTATTGTGAAATCTAAAAAATTCACAAATTCCATAAAAAACACAAATTCACATAAAAATTCACAAATTCCTAAAAAAATTATAAATACACAAGAAATTCACAAATTCATAAAAAAATTCATAAATTCTGACAAAAATTCACCAATTCCAATCAAATTCACATTCTTGTTTGGTCCACATAGTTTTCACCAACCCTATAGCCATGTCCATTTATATGAGCTGTGAATCTGTTACCTACTATATATTGAGCTTTAATACTGTCCCCAATCAACAAATACTGAATTTCTTCTCAAGTATGTTCGTCTGGGAACAGTACTTCAAGATAAACAATTCAATCATGTTACAAGTACTACGTTTAGACACTGCATGTATCCGACCGTCCGCCGTAAATATACGGGTGGAAAAACTCTTCTTTATGAAAGAGACGAAAAGCGAAATCTAACCAAAGTTATTTAACTATTTAGTTATTAAACTATGTAACAACCTCAGTTAAATATACTTCGTGATTTTTAGACGTGAATGAAATCAAACGATCATAATGTAAGCGATTTGATCGACCTCACATGCTCAAGTTTACGAAAGTAAAGTTTACAAAAGTACTTTAGCTTTTTACTTACTTAAACTTGCAGATGCTGATAATCTTGCAGCGTATATCGTTGCAATCAACACAGCGTAAAGGAAGGTATTAAAGCGCATTTCAAATGGATTCGCACAGCGTGGGTCTTCATCAAAGGATCATGCATAGAAACATGACGTCCAAATCGAAAACGCGTTGCAGCCGTTCCACAAAGCGATCGATCTTTCGATGTTTTATCACCCACGCTTCAATCCTTGATTTTGACTAAAAGTCATAAAGATTCCACTCCATAATCATTAAGACCACATTAGAAAGCAATATCGGCCGGTTGCCAAGGGGAAGAAAGCATTCAGCACATCAGGAATTTTCAATGTTTAGGTTCTTCGACGCTGGATGCCAAAGGACGCTTGAATCGATTAGCAACCATACGCCAGCGAACATATGGGCAGCGGTCGAAGCCAGTGAACTTCCCGGTCATGAAGTTTCGGTTTGAGTCCGGCTTCATTCGACTGAATTCGGCATGAGTTCGGATTAGGTTCGGTTTCGGGATGGTTTTACGATCTGAGCAGGAAGTCACTCGCCGTGCTCCAGCACTGTAGAAAGTAAATTTAAAACGCTTAGGCTTTAGTCGAAATATTGGCCATAAATCTGCTTTATGCACATGCAGTTCTACCCTTGCATTTTTAAATTACACACGTTTAAATGCAAATCTGCAGAAGAAAGAGACTAGTTAGAAATGTCTACAACATGCCTGCGGTACCTCAGAGAAATTTTATCATCCAATTTATTATATTTATTTTTCCCTTCGATCTTATCGTATTTTTAATAGTCGGAATTTCGTTATCGAGGATAGCTATAGTCGGCCCTTAATTATCTCTCCATCGATCCCTTTTGACATATGACAGTGCTTTTACTTATGTTAGAAAGGCTAACGGGACAAGAGACTGGACTATCCTATAGAATGCCGTGTATCATTTGGGTCGGGGTGGTCCCCCCTAAACTAATAAAAGCGAAACTAAGTACAAAGTCTGCGTGGTCATTCCACTCTGCCTAACAGTGTCAGCGGCGGATTTAGAGGGGCGGCGAGGGGGCCACGGCCACCGGCCCTTTTTTTCTTCCTTAACTTTTTATCACAAAAACTCCCAGTCATCTCCACAAACTTAAATTTTTCATTTGGGGGGCGGTTAGTGGGGGGAGGGGGGGGGGCTTGCACTTTCGCCACAGTATCCTCGGCTCCCTTTTTCTAAATTTTCTGGATCCGCCCCTGAGTGCAGAAAACGAGCTCACTGGCCGAGTGATAAACTAAATACTGGACTCGTCTATTACAAAATTTGTGTGACTTCACATATCAGCGAATTAGTCCTTTTGAAATATCGGTTAAGCTACAAAGCGACTCTGGACCCAAACATAAAACGACTATGACTTTGTTTATACTAGGTCAAGCTCTATGAAGACCCATAAAAGTACTGCAAAGTTTTCACCATAGACTGTCCACAGCCTCTCGATTTTTCAACGCAAAAAAGCAAAAGGAAGCGAGCGCGCCGTTTTGCGATGGCGTCCAGTTCTCTCGCCGTTCTCACCGCGCGCTCATCGATCGAAAAAACACGAAAAAATAGAGGGCTGTGGACAGTCTATTTTCACCACAGAAATGGCACTAAGTACAAGTAGCAAGTAAAAGAAGTCGCTGGCTGACACTATTCAAGGTCAGAGGTACACTAAACAATTCACAACCTCTGTCCAATCAACGCAAAAGAACGCGAGTGAAACAGTGGGCGAAGCAAGCGCATCAGGGGTTGGGCCGAGTGAGGAGCGAGAGAAGCCCACGGCAGGTTGTTGTTTTCATATTACTTTCAGGAAACGCTAAATGCAAGTTCTTACTTGCGCGATTATAATTAATGCACGAGATTCTGTTTTGTACTTTGTAAGGTATTAAATTGCGTAGTCGCACACAGTATTGAGAATTCTTACTTTGTACATTACTTGCTTAGAGGACC